>NW_012101310.1:625484-626185 GCF_000951045.1 Mandrillus leucophaeus | reverse complement strand
TTGCCCAGGCTGGAGTGCAATGGCGTGATCTCGGCTCACTGCAACCTCCGCCTCCCGGGTTCAAGTGATTCTCCTGCCTCAGCCTCCTGACCTCAGGTGATCCACCACCCTTGGCCTCCCAAAGTGCTGGGATTACAGGCATGAGCCACCGCGCCCGACCCTCATGGTGGTTTTCACCTGCAGTTCCCTAATGACTAAGGGCGTTCCGTGTATTTATTTGTGATCTGCCCGTCTTTGACGATGTTTCCGTTCAAGCGTTTTGTCCATGTTTAATTGGGTTGTTTGTTCCTTGTTGTTGAATTTTGAGAGTTGTTTACATATTTGGGATTCAAGTCCTCCATCAGATGTGGGATGTGCAAGTATCTTCTCATCTGTAGCTTGTCTTACAGAAGGAGCTTCTTAAAAGGTGAGCCTGGCCAGGGGTGGTGGCTCACACCTGTAATCTCAGCACTTTGGGAGGCCGAGGTGGGTGGATCACCTGAGGTCAGGAGTTCGAGACTAGCCTGACCAACAAGGATAAACCCCGTTTCTACTAAAAATACAAAATTAGCCGGGTGTGGTGGTGCATGTCTGTAATCCAAGCTACTCGGGAGGCTGAGGCAGGAGAATTGCTTGAACCTGTGAGGTGGAGGTTGTGGTGAGCTGAGGTCGTGCCATTGCACTCCAGCCTGGGTGACAGAGCAAAACTCCGTCTAAAAAAA
>NW_012101310.1:614332-618599 GCF_000951045.1 Mandrillus leucophaeus | reverse complement strand
CTTGCCCTGTAAAACTCTTTTTTTTTTTTGAGACGGAGTTTCGCTCTTGTTGCCGAGGCTGGAGTGCAATGGCGCGATCTCGGCTCACTGCAGCCTCCACCTCCTGGGTTCAAGCAATTCTTGTGCCTCAGCCTCCCAAATAGCTGGGATTACAGGCATGTGCCACCACACCCGGCTAATTTTGTATTTTTAGTAGAGATGGGGTTTCTCCGTGTTGGTCAGGCTGGTCTCAAACTCCCGACCTCAGGTGATCCGCCCACCTTGGCCTCCCAAAATGTTGGGATTACAGGCATGAGTCACCACGCCCGACCAAGGTTTTTAAATTTAAAAAATTTAAATGCCCACCCTCCCAGTTTTCATCAAGAGAATCATAAAAAATATTTAAATTCACTGATGATCAATCTCTCTCCTCAAAAGAATAAACCTGGGGTCTAGGCTGCCTACAAGTCTTCCCTTAATGCCACCGAGAGCGACTCACCATCCTCATTTCTTATTCTCTGTGGTTCTCAGTGTCGGTGACACATTAGAATCTCCTGGGAAGCTTTTCCAATTCCCAATGCCCAGATCGCATCTGGACCCATTAATTAAACCAGAATTTCTGGGGGTGGGTCCAGGCAGCAGTATTTTCAAATCTCCCCAAGTGGTTCCAACATGTAGCCAAGGGTGAGACTCAGAGCCTAAGTTACAGGCAAATAATGTGACAGACAAATACTGCTGATGACGCCATACAGTGAAGGCAGAGAATCACGAATGAGAAAGTCATGGGGCGCTCCCTGTACACAGTGGCCCAGGGAAACAGAGGGGGCAAGACTGTAGTGTTCATATCCTCCTCATTCCGCAACCCTTGAGTGAGCTGCTGGAAGAAATCAGGGGTGGATGGAAGTAGCAAGAATGTCCTGGCAAACATGTGAGGATGACTGCATGCTTTTGCCCTGGCTAATTATTGCATCTTCTTGCTTGGGACTCAAGCACCTTCCTAGCCTTCATTTAACCACATGGGCTTGAAGTGGGGAAAGACAATGAGAGAAGGAAACAGGCAGCTCAGTGAGATGGAATGCAGGCCCTTTGTACAGGGATGCTGGATGCACTGGTTAATTTCTTAATTCTCATCACAATTCGGTTCACGGGAGACTCCTGGAATGTCTTTATCCATCACAGATGGTTTGGGAAAATGATAAATTAATATTGTTATCAATGGGGGCAGGGCTGAAATGGTTAAATAGTCTTCGGTCGTCTTTGCCTGCTCAAAAGAGAAAGCGCCCCCAAAGTCCATAAAGAAGATAAATGGTAAACAAAACCTCCTGTCTTTTGACAGATTCCAAGACGAGTATCATTCACAAACAATCCAGCGGAGAAAAGGGAGAAATTTATCTCATCTGACTTTATATAGGACAACAGCTCGCACCATAACGAGGCCGTCCCAGTGCTGTGAAATCGCACTGAATAGCTGGAGAGTGCAGCCGCCTGTTCCCTGGGTACGTTTATTACAGTCCTTTGTACGCGCCAACCCTGCCAGCTCTGGTTTGCTTCTAAACCAGGGGAGGGGAGAAATAACCCAACAAATTTGTTGCTACGAAACTTCCCAAATGGGGCAACTACATAGTAACGTTTGGAATCTGATGCCCTTACTCCAGGCTGTTCTTGTCTGGGTCCAACCCTGCTCTGCACTGGACAACGTCCCCTAGTCAGCCAGTCACCAGCAGAATATGGGTGGCCTCGGCTCCCTGCCCAGGCTCTGAGAAGTCGGGGGTAAAGAGGCCCCAGAGGCCGTTCCCAAGCCAATTTGGGAGTCAAGAACCCCTGCCCTTTGCCCCTGTTCCCCTGTGAAATTCATCTGAAACAAAGCAAAGAAGTGCAGCCCTCACCTGAAGGCCTATGGTGGGGCTCTGGGAAGTCAATCTCAAAAGCTGGGGCCTAACCGGCCAGACACGGTGGCTCATGCCTGTAATCCCAGCACTTTGGGAGGCCAAGGAGGACACATCACCTGAAATCAGGAGTTCAAGACCAGCTTGGCCAACATGGTGAAACCCGTATCTACCAAAAACACAAAAATTAGGTGGTTGTGGTGGCACGCACCTGTAATCCCAGCTACTCGGGAGGCTGAGGCAGGAGAATTGCTTGAACCCGGGAGGCGGAGGTTGCAGTGAGCCGAGATTGCGCCACTGCACTCCAGCCTGGATGACACAGCGAGACTCCATCTCAAAACAAACAAACAAACAAACAAACAAACAAACAAACAAAAAAATGGAGCCTGGAGGCAGCACCATACCTACAAATTTTCAGAAGCCTCTGAGAGCAAACTGTCAAAGATCAAATACTGGGGAAAAAGTGCTTCCCCCCAAGGAACCATTCCCTTGAACCATCTGGCCCTGGGAACACAAGGCAGGAGGCGCTCGTGGTGGTGGTGATGGAAGGGGGTTGACCAGGAGACCCCTGTGTGAAGATCTCAAGGGTACACATCCCTCCGGCATCTGAACTTCTCCTAAAGATGGTTCCCACCAAGATCTCAGGGTCTCTTTTTGGTAGGAAGTGTCCCACCTCCCGTAAGAGCTTGACACCAGGAAAGGAAAGAGCTGAGGGGACAGATCCGGACTTTCCAGAGACGTCTATCCTCACCAATCAGATGACTGGACCTCCTGAGTCAAATTTTTCCTCACTAATCAGAGAGCAGATATTTTCTCACCAATCATGAAGCAGAGACCTCCGGGCAATGCTTTTTCTCACCAATCAGAAAGCAGAAACCTCAAAGTGCTGTCTTTCTCACCAATCAGGTGGCAAGTTTTTTAAAGAGTAGTCTCCTGTCACCAATCAGGTGACAAGTTCCTTGAAGCACTGTCTTTCTTCACCAATCAGATGGCAGTTTCCTTGAAACACTGTCATTCCTCCCCTGTCAAGAGGCACTAAGAGTCCCAGCCTTTCCTGCCACATTTCCTCAGTAGAATTTGCCTGTGTCTTTCTGAGCAGAATTCATCTGTAGGTTTTCCCGTCCTGTGACTTATTCTCCCAGGGTTCCCACCAAGGCCAACGCAGCTGATGTACAGGGCTGGGAAGGAAAACACAGCCACCTAGGCTGGCCACAGTGTTGGAAATCATAAAACAAGAACGCATCCTCATCTATTTGCATCTGACCCTCCTAGAAACCAGTAAAGGAAGGTGGGCAATAACATGCCATTCAGCCAGAGTGGCAGAGCCCCGGAGAATGGCCTGCGGGTTCCCGGGACCCTGTGGCTTCCTGACATCTCTCAGTCTGAGTGGTGAGAGGCTGCAAACAGCTCTTGTCCCTACCCACAGCAACAAGGGGTAGGTGGAGGTGACCAGGGCCCTGCCCCTTTTTACCTCTCCGGGAAACATACATTTCTAATCGGGCAGCAGAAACTGGCATGACAGGAAGTGACCAGTGCCCTTTCTCACCCAGACCTTCTCCCTCTCAGGCACAGGACTGCCCACCTGAGTGGCTGCTGTTGGTATAGCTTCTTGGCTGAACTCCCAAGAAATCTATGTGCAAGCCAGCTGTTTACAAGACCCCTGGCCTCAATTTCTTCTGTAAAAGAGAGACAACAAACACTCTGGGCACAGGCAAAGGAGCTGGATACCTTCCAACTATGTTCTCTGAAAGCCCAGAGCCATCTCTCCCGGGGCTTGTCCTGGTCACACCTTTCTGCCATTGCAGATGTTTCTCGGGCCCCTTTGCCTGGGCCACCTTCCCATTCATTCTCCGCTCAGTCTTCTGGGGAATTCTCACCTAAAACCGTGATTTTTTTAAAAACATGGAAGCAGCCCAGCTACCTTTCTGCTCATGTTTCTCTTGGCAACCACCAGAGGCAGCCGTAAGTCCACAGACACAGAAGGACACCTTGCTTGAACTGGGGAGCCACTCTACTCATGCCTGTGCATTTGCAATCAAAGGGATTTCTCCTGGAGGAGACAGACTGGGAACCTGTTTATTTTATTTTGAGAAAAGTGTTCCACATAAGCAGGGCTGGGTTGGATTCACGAGCCCTGGGCTCAGAAGGGCACCAGCTTGGTTGAAACTCTGCTGTCCTTGTTTCAAAATTCTTAATAGCTTTGGAATAAGAAGCCCCCTACTTTGTTACTTTCTTTTTTTTTTTTTTCCAAGACGTTCTCTCCTTCTCCTCCTTCTCCTCCTCCCCTTCCTCCTCCTCTTCTTCCTCTTCTTCCTCCTCTTCTTCCTCTTCCTCTTCTTCTTCTCCTCTCCTCCTCTTTCTCTTCCCCCTCCCCCTCCTCCTCCTCCCCCTCCTCTCCTTCC
>NW_012101310.1:594407-611907 GCF_000951045.1 Mandrillus leucophaeus | reverse complement strand
CTTCCCACCTCAACCTGGCTGGCTTCCGGAGGCTGCCCAGCCCTGCTCTGGGGAGAGGACCCCCACATCGTCCACGATGGCTCTGCTCCACCTGTTCCCTCCCCACGAGCATTGCTCAGGACTCAGCTCCCTTTCCCCGCCCACCCCCGCGCCCTCCTGGTCTGTCTCCTTCACCACTCATCATCTCTGTGCTCCCAACTCCCAAATCAGTATTTCCAGTTTCAGGTCTGGGGTCTCCACTTGAACCCAGAGTCACCTCCTCTACATCATTGACTCCTTACCATCCTGCCCTCAGGTTCCCTGTGGCTTGAGGTGAACCTCGCAGGCTCCCCTCTGCATAATCAGCAGAAGCAGGATTTCTTTTTGTTTGTTGTTATTTTTGAGATGGGAGTCTTTCTCTGTCACCCAGGCTGGAGTGCAGTGGCCCGATCTCAGCTCACTGCAACCTCTGCCTCCCGGGTTCAAGCGATTCTCCTGCCTCAGCCTCCTCAGTAGCTGGGACTACAGGTGTGCACCACCACACCTGACTAATTTTTGTATTTTTAGTAGAGACGGGGTTTCACCATGTTGGTCAGACTGGTCTTGAACTCCTGACCTTGTGATCCTCCCACCTCAGCCTGCCAGAGTGCTGGGCTGACAGCCGTGAGCCACCACACTCAGCCCAGAGCAGGATTTCTAAGCACCAATCTGAGGGCGTCCATCGGGATCAAGTCGAAAGCACTCAGCATGGCCTTCAGGGCTCCAAATAAGCTGGTCCTGCCTCGCCCTCCAGCCCCTCACTCTTTATGCTCCAGTGATTCCAAACTTTGGTCTGTTTCTAGAGCCATGTGCGAGGACCTCTCGCCTGCCTCTCTGGGGCTTTGGACATGCTGTTCCCTTTCTCCCAGGACACCCCTGTTTTATCTGGCTGCCTCCTTCTCGTCTCCCAGGTCTTGGTTCCAATGTTACTTCCCAGCCCCGCTCCACCCCACAAGCCTGGCATGGGCACCCAGCATGGCCTCACACAGCTTTCCTTGTGCCATATCAGGATTGCCTGTCACCTGCCTTCTTCTTTAGGCTTCCAACCCCAGGGTACTCCAGCACAGGTCTGGCCTCTTCTTGTTCACTCTACAACATGGTTTCATGCTCAGTGTGTTCTAAATCACATTTGATGGAATTTCTAAAGAAATACATGTTGGGATTTTTGTTTTGTTTTTTGTTTGAGGCAGGGTCTCACTCTGTTGCCCAGGCTGGAGTGCAATGGCACAGATCTTGGCTCACTGAGACCTCTGTCTCCCGGGCTCATGAGATCCTCCCACCTCAGCCTCCCGAGTAGCTGGGACCACAGGCATGTGCCACCATGCCCAGCTAATTTTTTTTGTATTTTTTGTAGAACCAGGGTTTCACCATGTTGCCTGGGCTGGTCTTGAACTCTTGGGCTCAAGAGATCTGCCTGTTTCGGTCTCCCAAAGTGCTGGGATTACAGGCCTGAGCCACCGCACCCAACCTAAGAAATATATATTTAATTCATGCACTCGATAAACAAAAGCAGGAAGAGAAAGGAATACACTCCTATTTCCACCAACCACAGTTGCTGCAGAGATCTTTCCTGTTAGGCTTAATTAACATTTGTTCAGTTGTGGAGCTATTTAATTCTTTCCTACAGAAATAGAAAACACAGATCATACTTTTACACATCTAGTTTTGTAGGTTTTTTTTTTTTCCATAATAATGAACATTTTCTCGTGTCAAATACTGTTCTTCACGATGTTTAAAAGTCGTCTGGGCTGGGCATGGAGGCTCACGCCTGTAATCCCAGCACTTTGGGAGGCTGAGGTGGGCAGATCTCTTGGAGTCAGGAGTTTGAGACCAGCCTGGCCAATATGGTGAAACCTCATCTCCACTAAAAAATACAAAAATTAGCCAGGTATGGTGGTTTGCGCCTGTAATCCCAGCTACTTGGGAGGCTGAGGCGGGAGAATCTCTTGATTCTGGGAGGTGGAGGTTGCCATGAGCCACCATTGTACCCCAGCCTGAGCCACTGAGCGAGACCCTATCTCACAAAAATTAAAAACTAAAAAATAAAAGTCGTCTGGCACTTTTAAATGCCTTGGAGTCGAAGTGGAGGCATTTAAAAGAAGGACCTCCCAGGGTTGGACAGCTATAGGCCGTTTCCCATTTTTCACTATTATAAATGTTAACTACCTTTGAACGTAAAGGTAACCACCTTGAACCACCTTTGAACATACATATTTGTGCTCTGCGCTGATGAGTGTTGTAGCGCAAATTTCTCTAGATGGAATTACTGGGTTGAATTTTGAATCTACATGTTTTTATATTTTTATTATTTATTTATTTATTTATTTTTTGAGATGGAGTCTTGTTCTATAGCCCAGGCTGGAGTGCAGTGGCATGATCTCGGCTCACTGCAACCTCCGCCTCCCAGGTTCACGCCATTCTCCTGCCTCAGCCTCCCGAACAGCTGGGATTACAGGCACCTGCCACTGCACCTGACTAATTTTTTGTATTTTTAGTAGAGACAGGGTTTCACCATGCTGGCCAGACTGATCTCGAACTCCTGACCTTGTGATCTGCCCACCTCGACCTCTCAAAGTGCTGGGATTACAGGCGTGAGCCACCGCGCCCAGCTCTTCTACATGTTTTTAACATTGGCTCCAAACTGCCAAACTGCCCTCAAGAGAGGCTGTATGGCTTATACTCCCACCAGCAGGATATGAGAGCTCCTATTTTACCACGTGCTTGAAAAGAATAATATGCATTTGGTATCAGCATTCTTTTTAAAAAATCTTGGCCAATCGGTCTGAGAGAAAAACACATACACACACACACATGATTTTAATTTGCGTGTCTTTGATTACTAGGAAGGTTGGACATTTCCCCATGTATTGTTTTTCTATTTATATTTCTTTTTTGTGCATTGCCTATTCATGCCATTTGCCCAGTTTTCAAATAAGGTGGACTTTTTTTCATGTTGTCTAGTGATCTTATGTGGGAGGATTAAACATCATTTGTCTTTTCTGCCATATAAGCTGTAAATATTTTTAACAGTTTCTCATTCACATGTTACTTTAATTTGTGATCTTTAGAAAAACATGTGCCTCTTTAATTTTTCTCTCTGATGTTAGGACAAGCTTCTTTAAGTGCTCTTCCTAGAGTCACTGCCAAGTCACTCACCCATTAGTCATTCCATTTACAAATAGAGGTGGACAGGGCTCTAGAGAAAGCAGTGGGGGATGCAGGAGAAAAGACAGCTCCTACCCTGAAATCTGAAAGCAGCCAGAAGCCAAATTAAACCAGGGGATGAGTCCCAGAGCCTTGCTAAGTGTCCTCCAGCAAGTGTCCCCAGGGCTGAGTTCAACCAGGTGCAAAGTAAGAGGCTGCAGCTGCACCTTGCCCTCCCACAGACAACTGTCACGCCTGCGCACACTCACTCTCTTTGGACTCACTCTGCCAGACAAGGGTGACAGGGGCCTGCTCAGAGTGTGAAATGACCAACCAGCCCAGGACCACGGAGCCAGTAAATGGGGGGTCCAGGATGGGAACCCAGGCCTTCCGGCTCCTGGTTCACTGGCTCAGAGGAAGGGACCCTTATCACTGGAAGTAACAGCTGGCCTAGACTACAGTCAGAATCTAGATCTTCCCTACAAGCACAGAAATCACAGGACCTGGAACACTTGCCTGGGGACAGGGATCTGGAAGGATCACCCAGGCCTCACTTCCTCAGGCCTCCCTTGTACCAGGAAAGGCCTGGTAATAGCATCATCCCGTCCTTCTTGGAGGCAAACGTCCTCCTCCTGCATTTCCCAGCGGGGACTGCCCTAACCTTTGAGCCCCGTCTGGGAGCTCAGCCTCCACTTTTCCCACCCCAAGAGGAAGCTGGGGGCTGGTTGATCTTCCATATGCACCTTATGCCAACAAAAGGTTTTTCCTAAACAACTGGTCACACAAAAGAAAACTCTGAGGCGAACATCAAAAGGCAGGGGTCCCTTCCCTCCCCCTTCTTCTTGGAGCTGTCAAGAGACATCAAGTGGCAAATGCCCATGCTCAGACTTCTGCAAAGTATTTTACAGCTTGTTTTCTTTTCTCTTTGTTTTATTTTCTCTGCACAGATGGAAAAATGCACTGGGCGAAGCAGCTCACATCTGGATCCCTCAGCTCCACAGAGAGGCGTCACCCAACTCCCGGCCTGTCCCCAGCCCCTTCCTCGGAGAGACACCTTAATCCTTCGTGCCTTCCTGTTTATCTCCTGCATCTCTTGGAGGCAAAAATATTGGGTATTAGTTTCATTATCAGATTTCAAGGCAGGGAGGAAAGGGCAGCTTTGTGAGAACAGAGAGGTCAGCCCAGAGAAAAGGGGGTTGGGGGCGGCAGAGACACTCTGAGGGACCAGCAGGGGCAAGAACAGAAGCCCTGCCTAGGCCTTTGAGGCTCTGCCTCTTATCCAGGGGTACCCCAGCCACTCAAAGACACCCCAAGCTTTGTGCTCCTCTTTGGCTATCATGTGAGGATCACCAAGGATACATCACATGTGGCTGCATTTCAGACCCAGGGCATAACGAGGTAAGGAAGGTAGGAGGGGGAGAGTCCCCACTTTCCAACCAGAAACCCAGTAGGGAGAGAGGACCAAGAGGTGGGTTCCTATTTTCTTCCCCCATCAAAAAAGTTCTCTAAGTCCTATTTCAACACATGCCTGTGGCCACTCCTTACCTCTCAACATTCCTGCCTTTCTGCCCCTCTCCCTCTCCCACCAACCTGGAACTGCCCAACCCCTTCCCACTCCCCTAGGTCAGATCAATTCAGTGCATACTCACAGTGCTCTAGCTATGTGCCCAGTTCCGTGCTACAGGCTCTGTGAGATACACAGGTGGACAATGCACTCTCAACTATCCATGAGTTCCCCATCTAATGGAGGGAACAAACTCATGTCAGAAAATATCTGATCAAGTGGGACTAATCTCTCATTAACTGTGTTGGTTTGTTGAGGAAGGGATAGTGTTTGCTCTTATATCCTCCAGCCCACAGAAAGCCTTCATTCATTTTTGTTGTGCAAATGAGAGAGAGAAAGCAAACAAGAGAGAAGGTGGATGGATGGATGAATGAATGGAAGGATGAAAAGGTGGATTAATGGACAGATGGATAGATGGAGGGAGAGAGGGAGGGAGGGAGGGAGGGAGGGATGGATGGATGGAGGGATGGATGGATGGAGTTGATAGGTGGGTGGATGGAAGGATGGATGGATGGTATGAATGGAAGGATGAATGGATGCATGAAATGGATGGATAGATAAATGGGTAGACAGATGCATGGATGGATGCATGGATGGATGGATGCATGGATGGATGGATGGATGGATGCATGGATGGATGGATGGATGGACAAAAAGGTGGATGGATGGACGGATGAATAGATGGAGGGATGGAGGAATAGATGGATGGATGGATGGATGGATGGATGGATGGATGGATGGATGGATGGAAGGATGGGATGGATGGATAGATGGGTGGATGAATGAATGGATAGATGGATGGATGGATGGATGGATGGATGGATGGATGGATGGATGGATGGAATTGATAGGTGGGTGGATGGATGGATGGAAGGATGAATGGATGCATGAAATGGATGGATAGATAAATGGATAGATGCATGGATGGATGCATGGATGGATGCATGGATGGATGCATGGATGGATGGATGGATGGATGGATGGATGGATGGATGAATGGAAGGATGAAAAGGTGGATGGATGGACGGATGGAGGGATGGATGGATGGATGGATGGATGGATGGGGTTGATAGGTGGGTGGATGGATGGTATGAATGGAAGGATGAATGGATGGATGAAATGGATGGATAGATAAATGGATAGACAGACGCATGGATGGATGCATGGATGGTTGGATGGACGCATGGATGAATGGAAGGATGAAAAGGTGGATGAATGGAAGGATGAAAAGGTGGATGAATGGAAGGATGAAAAGGCGGATGGATGGACGGATGAATAGATGGAGGGAGGGAGGGATGGATGGATGGATGGAGTTGATAGGTGGGTGGATGGATGGATGGAAGGATGAATGGATGCATGAAATGGATGGATAGATAAATGGATAGATGCATGGATGGATGGATGGATGGATGGATGGATGGATGGATGGATGGATGGATGGATAGGTAGGTGGGCAGGTAGACAGGCAAGCAGGTATGTATAGAGACAGTTAGCTAGTTAGATAGGTAGGGCAGACAGAGGATTTACTGCCTGAACCACTCCCTGACAAGGCATGGCCTTGTGACATCTGATTGTTGTTTTCAACTACTTTAACTCATCAATTTAACTTCTGTCTGCTCAAGCAGACTGCTGTGCTTCAGAGAGAAAAACCCACATCTAAGTCCCCTGGACGCTTCCTGGAACTCTGAGTAGTGCCCTTGCCCACAGAGACTGAAGTTGCATCCACTGCTTTTGATGAATTTACCAAACCATAGGTGTTGGCCCGCCCCAAAAGGCCCTGACGAACTCACTCTCAATCCTATCAGGACTACCCCAGGCCCAGAAAGCATCCAGCAGTCATTGGTGAGCAGTTTCCAGACCATGTCTCTCAGGGACTCTGGTCCTGACTCCCCCAGACTTCACATGGCCCAGGGGCTTCTCACTGGAGCAGGAAGGCCATTCGGTGATGAGTCTTCTCAGAGGCTCTGGTCTGGGCCCCGGTACCCCACGGCAGCCCTCCAGCACACAGGATCACCATGTCCTCTCCCTTTCAGAGTGGTTCTCTTGAGAAGACTGACCATGTTATCTCTGCAGCATAACAGCTGAATTCTCCAAAAAAATAAAAATAAAAAATAAAAATAACAACAAAAAAAAACTCACATAGGCACCATCACAGGCTGGAGGCCCCAGCCGTTGGCTGCCTGTGCACTGGGACAGGCATTGCTCTCAGATCTGTCATGATTGTTGACACATTTCCACATGTCCAGGCCACATGAGCAGGTTGGGGCATGCATGGCAAAAACTTGCAGGATTGGGGGCAGGCGCTGCTTCCCCCACCAGCTCCTCTGCTAGGTAAGTCCATGGCTGCTGGGTAAGGACCAGGAGACCTACTCAGCATGTTCAACTCACAAACTCCCTGAGGGAGATGGGGCAGTGGTTCTCAACCGGTGGCAATTTTGTCCCCCACTGGACATCTGGCAATGTCTACGGACATTTTTGGTTATCACGACTGGGGAGGGAGGGGCTGTTTGCATCCAGGGGATAGAAACCAGAGGGGCTGCTAAACTTCCTACAATACACAGGACAGTCCCCTGCAAACGGAGTCTGCCAAATGTCCACAGTGTTGAGTTTGAGAATTCCTGGGTCAGGGAGATCATGACGCTCGCCGCCTCCGGGGTATGTAAATATTTATTTCCCACAGCCTAAGATGCTGTCCTCTAAGTGCAAACTCTGAGGCTTAGAAAGCTGCGCCAAAAGGGCCGGGCGCGGTGGCTCACGCCTGTAATCCCAGCACTTTGGGAGGCCAAGGCGGGCAGATCACCTGAGGTTGGCAGTTCGAGACCAGCCTGACCAACATGGAGAAACCCCGTCTCTACTAAAAAATTCAAAATTAGCCGGGCGTGGTGGTGGGCGCCTGTAATCCCAGCTACTCGAGAGGATGAGGCAGGAGAATCACTTGAACCCGGGAGGCACAGGTCACGGTGAGCCAAGATCATGCCATTGCATTCCAGCCTGGGCCACAAGAGTGAAACTCCATCAAAGGAAACGAGAGGAGAGGAGAGGGGAGGAAAGCTGCTCCAGGAGGTGACTGTCATTAACTCCTTCAACAAAGCTTTGACTGAAGCCTTTAAAAGGGCCAGGTGCTGGTGTGACAGACGCAGGCAAGATGGAGTCCTGTACCAGGGTGCTTCCTGTCTCAGGGGGAGGCGGACACTGGTCTAGTAATTGCACTGTTTTCAACGGTGACCAGAGCTGTCAAGACTAATACTCAAGGAGGCCGTTCTTCTGACTCTGTCTGGAACAACGGGGAGAGGACAGGGCCTGAGGAGAGTCGGAGCACAGACAGGATATTCTGCCAGCACTGCCCCAACTATAACGTGCCTACGGTCACCTGGGGATCCTGTGCAAATGCAGACTCTGACGGGGAGGGATGGAACTGAAACTCAATGGAAAAGAAACCAGTTGGGACGTGACCCACTGTGTGGACAGAGAGCCTCTGCAGGGAGGTAAAGGGAGGTTTGACCGCGGGGGTCTGTGATGGGGCAATGGGTAGAAGCCTGGTTTCAAGAGAAACTTCTCCTTAAATGACTGGCTCAGAATCATAAAAATACTTGAGAGTTATTTTTAAGACTTTGAGGTAGTCTGTATTTCCTTTTATTACTTTGCTACTCCATTTGGTATGCTGTTTATTTAGAAATTGTTCAGCTCCTGTTTATAAATTTCAGGTATTCCGCCCCCAGTGTGTTTTTCTGAGCCCCATTTTCAGCGTCTCCTGACATGGCTGGGTTGAGCAACCCTGGCTGCCCACACACCTAACTCCTGCCCACACCTGGGGATCATTCTGAGCCAGCCTCTCAAAGGGCTCCTTTAGGAAAAGGGGCCGAGGCAGGACTGGCCCAAGCATTTCTGGGACTCACAGCCCTTTGTGTCTACAGGTGAGCTGGGCAGAAAAGAAACGACCATACACGTACATACATTTATAAAACAATCCGAGCCCAGTCTTAGGTTTTACTTCACTATTAGCAAATCTGGTAGGGCATGAATTTATCGAAGCATTCAACGAGTATGTACTGAGCCCCTACTTGGTGCATTTTGGGTACCATGCAAGGTGCTCGGGACGTCACAGTGAGCAGGACAGCCATGGTCCCTGCCCTGGCAGGGTCGGTGGAGATACCTGGGCATGCTAAAGTCTGGTTAATGCTGCTTCTGCTGTGGCCTCACTCCTAGGTCCACCACTATCCCCCAAACACAGGCTTCAAGTTCGTCACTGGAGACATCAGCCAGCCAGACACAATGCAGCAGTGACCAGCCAGAGGGAGTCACGAGACTGGATGACCCCTACGAGGACCGTGAGGACATTACACAGGAGTAATTGGTTCCACTCAAGGCTCTAGGGTTTGCACTCATTGAGGGTGCCACGTTTCAACCATTTTAAAAACCACTGACAAACATCTCCTAGAGACGGCCAGGAGAACTGCACAACTCGCTTGTGTGAAAGAAAAGTCAACAGGCAGAGTCAGTCTACGCTGGGCATGAGAGCCAGGAGAGGTAAGGATGTCCCATGGGACTCTCTGGAGTCCCAGAGACCATGTGAGGGAAGATGTGGCACTTCAAGATGCCACAAGGACACCCAAACAGGACCCGCTTCTGCCTGACTGCCCATTCGTTGCTTCATTCAACAAACATGAACAGAGACCTTGGAAGTGCCCAGCTCTGAATGGGAAGCACACCTGCCATAGGGCTGGCGTTGCTGCATTTTCCTCTCTCAACAGAGCACGGCCCCTTCTTCCTTCTCTTGAGCTGTGGTTTTTAATTCAAGCAGCTACCACACCCCTCTCAAGGCCCCAACCTGTGATGCTTCTCCAGCCTGGGTGCACAGATTCACCAGCATTCCCTCTTAAGACACAGGGAGCTGAGAAAACCCTGGAGTTTCTTTTTCTTTTTTTGAGACGGAGTCTTGCTCTGTCACCCAGGCTGGAGGGCAGTGGCAGGATCTCGGCTCACTGCAATCTCTACCTCCCAGGTTCAAGCGATTCTCCTGCCTCAGGCTCCCAAGTAGCTAGGATTAGAGGCACCCGCCACCACACCTGGCTAATTTTTTTGTATTTTTAGTAGAGACGGGGTTTCACCATGTTGCCCAGATTGATCTTGAACTCCTGACCTTAGGTGATCTGCCTGCCTAACTGCAACCTCTGCCTCCCGGGTTCAAGCGATTCTCCTGCCTCAGTCTCCTGAGTAGCTGGGATTACAGGCACCCGCCACCACACCTGGCTCATTTTTGTATTTTTAGTAAAGACACGGTTTCACCATGTGGGCCAGGCTGGTCTCGAACTCCTGACCTCAGGTGATCCACCCGCCTAGGCCTCCCAAAGTGCTTGGATTACAGGCATGAACCACTGCGCCTGGCCACCCCCCAGAACTTCTGATTCTGTAGGCTGTGCGTGACGCATGATGATGGGCACCTCACAAGCTCCCAGGTGGTGCTGATGCTGCCCATCTAAGGGCCATACTTTGAGAACCACTAGTCTAGATCACGCAGAGGAGAAAAAAGCTACCGGAAGACAAGAACCTAGGATCTCACAGTGTAGAGAGGCAGGGCATAGGCGAGTGTAACTATTACTAACCAAGATCAAACACAATGGCTACACAATGGCTACAACCTCACAAGCAAGCGAGAGGAAAGAGAGCTTGGGCCTGATGTGGGAAGCCTGGACTCTAGCTCCGGCTCCACGACTCCCCCAGGTATGTGACCCTGGAAAGTCCAGTGGGCCCCTCTGAGCCCATTCTCCCGTATGAAAAATGAAGACATTTGGGTCTGATGATTTCTAAGTTCTTTTCTGGCCCTAAAAGTCTAACTCATGATACTCGAAACTCCTGCAGAGTAGGGGACAGATCACAGACTCACATCAGCATGGAGGCCTTTGGGAGGGGACCCTGGAATTCAGAAGTGGGGTGCTCCAGGCTAGGTAATGATGCTGTAAAGAAGCCTCAGGGTGGGACTGGATCAAGCAGGTGACAGGGCTGTGGAAAGGACACTACGACCACCTCCAGGCAGCGGGTAGATCACAGCTGGGACTCGCCATGGCCCTGGGGTGGTGGTGAGAGGATCCTACAGGCTTCTCCCTTGCTGAAAGTGGAGGTATGGGAGCCTTTCCAGGGAAACCATCAGAGGGGTGTAGCCAACAGGACTGATGACCACCTGGGTCTTTCAGAGAGAATGGGTGTGCAGGATCTTCTCCAGGGAACTGGGCAGAGGAAACTATTTTGGGGGAGAAGAAAGGAGTCTACTTTTGGGCATGTGGTGGCATAGCAGGGGGATTTAGCAGAGGGCAGTGAGCAAGAGTGTGTCCAGAGTTGGTTCCTGCCGGTGGGTTCGTGGTCTCGCTCACTTCAAGAATGAAGCCGTGGACCTTGGCGGTGAGTGTTATGGCTCTTAAAGGTGGCACGGACCCAAAGAGTGAGCAGCAGCAAGATTCACTATGAAGAGCAAAAGAACAAAGCTTCCACAGCGTGGAAGGGGACCCGAGTGGGTTACCACTGCTGGCTGGGGTGGGGGTGGCCAGCTTTTATTCCCTTATTTGTTCCGGCTCATGTTCCATTTCTGTCCTATCAGAGTGCCCTTTTTTCAATCCTCCCCGTGATTGGCTACTTTTAGGCTCATTGGTGTGTTTTACAGAGCACTGATTGGTGCGTTTTACACAGCGCTGGTTGGTGCATTTTACAGAGCATTGGTTGGTGCATTTTACAGAGCGCTGATTGGTGCACTTTACAGAGTGCTGATTGGTGCATTTAACAAAGCGCTGATTGGTGCATTTTACAATCCTCTTTCTAGCTACAGGGCACCTATAGGGGCGTTTTACAATCCTCTTGTAAGACAGAAAAGTTTTCCAATTCCCCACTGGACCCTGGAAGTCCAGCTGGCTTCACCTCTCAATAGGGACCCTCCGTGGTCAGCCTTGGAGGCCCCTGAAGCCAAGTTCTCCCAGAGAGGAGCCCACACACTTCTCTTAAGTCTCTCTTTCAGAAACAGGCCTGTGGGGCCACGTCATTTCGTTTTTAGGATTCAATTTGAAAACAAAACTTCTGTCCACCCTCCCTTCCCCCTCCCCCCGACCACCTGTGCTTTATCTCTGATACCAGAAATGCCCTGGAAGAGGGGTGGATCCAGGTGGTAAGAAAAACGAAAGAAAGTGGGAAGTGTTTTGGAACCTCAGTGCCTGGAGTCACAGTCGGAGTGGGATGGGAGGCTGGAGTTCCCGGCCTGCCAAAGACAGGCTTAAGATGGTTTCTGATAAAGTCCCGGGAGATAAGTGGCCTGTGTTTGTCGAGGGCTTAGGGAGCTTTAGCCAAGTCTGAACACAAAGGGGCCTTCTGTCAACAGTCCTTCAGGCCACTAATAGGGCTGAATAAACACTACAGTAACAAGTTCTTCACACCTGTGGGGCTTGGGAAAGGCCCCAGTCCCTTTGTCAAGACGTCAGACAAAAGGGCTGCTAGGAGTTTGCCTCCTGCCCCGCAGCCAGACCCTCCTGGGCTTCTGGGGGAAGGGACTGGGGTGGGGGGGCAGATAAGTCTTAAGTCCGGTGAGTCCTGTCTCCTTCTTCAAGCAGAAATGTCCAGGGGAGACCAACTGATGAAACAGGCTGGCAGCAAACAGACAGGAGAGGGCATTTCGTGGGGTTTGGGATCAGGGCCACGGGCAGGATTAAGCACACGGAGGTCACAGGCTCGGCTCTCCAAAAAGCACAGCCCAGGCCCTGTGGCTCTTTCTCCTGCTGTGCCGGGCACCCAGCCCCCACACAGTGGACAGCGGGGGCGATCCCCCAAATCTGCTTGACCTCGTCGTCATTTTTTCCACTGTCTTTTTTTTTTTTTCTCTGTAAACATCTTAGCCTTTTCTATCCCCTGTCCTTTTTTGGCTGCCATGCCTCCTCCCCCTAAGGCTTTGAAACAATCCCTTCCTAATGAACGTCTCCCAGGCCCTTGCTGCAAAAGAATCACTCAGGGTTCCTCCCGCACAAACATCCTCCTCTCTGCCTGCCCGGCGGGCCAGCCCCTCTCTTGGAGGAAATGCCGAGGAGGCTTCGGTAAGCCCTGAGCAGTCATCAGTTCTTTGTTTGCTGCGTTCCTCAGATCCTCCCTCCACGTTCCAGTCCGGAGCCTCTGCCCCAGGCAGCGGGTGGGTGCTCTCCCTACCACCTCCTGCAGGGACTTCAGCCCGGCCCTCTATGTGCCATGCGCACCTCTGCGCCTTCTCCACCTCCAACCAGCCCTCCACTCCAAATCCCCCTTCAGACATTCCCCTCATTTGTCACTGCCCTGTTCTGGAACCTTCCATGGCTGCCCACTGTCTATGAGATGCAAACTTTCTTGCCTTTCAGGACAAAAACAGGTTCACAATGGAGGTCCAGAGACTGGAGGTCTTGCTCCTTACTTCCTTATTTATTTATTATGTATTTTTTGAGACGGGATTTCACTCTTGTCACCCAGGCTGGAGTGCAGTGGCATGATCTCAGCTCACTGCAACCTCTGCCTCCGGGTTCAAGCGATTCTCCTGCCTCAGCCTCCCAAGTAGCTGAAGATTACAGGCGCCCACCACCATGCCCAGCTAATTTTTATATTTTTAGTAGAGACGGGGTTTCACCCTGTTGGCCAGGGTGGTCTCAAACTCCTGGCCAAGTGATTCACCTTCCCTGGCCTCCCAAAGTGCTGGGATTACAGGTGTGCGCCACCATGCCTGGCTAATTTTTGCGTTTTTAGTAGAGATGGGGTTTCACCATGTTGGCCAGGCTGGTCTTGAACTCCTACCTCAAGTGATCCACCCTCCTCAGCCTCCCAAAGTGCTGGGATTGCACGTGCGTGCCACAGCGCCTTGCCCTGCTCCTTCCTTACAATAGGACCCTGCATGAAACCTCACCCCATCCCACCGACTCCTCTCCAAGCTCCAGATCTATCAGCAAAAGAAGGAAGGGGGACAGTGTTCTAAGGGCAAATCCAGGGTCTTGGGGCTGGTGCAGGCTTCCAGAGTTTCCTAGTTTACCCTCTTGTAGAAGAAGAGATAAGAAAAACAAGGTCCCAGGAAGCAAAGAGATGTTGCCAGGGACCTGGCAATAGTTAATGGTGACTAACTTTTCACCAAACTAATTCGGAGCTCTTTCCAGACCCCCAGCAGCATGGTGAGGGTGACATGGTCTCAGGCAGAAAGAAGCCCAATAAAACCCTGTGGCTGCTGGAATTCACTCCTGAAGGCAGAGAAGTTTCAAACTGGAAGAGGCTGTCTGAGCAAAGTTCTCCCGGAAGCTTTTGTTGCCATGAAATTCTCTTTGCTCTGTGACTTGTCCGCCCTGCCCAGATGTCTGGTTAGCAGCTCGGTGGGGTGGCGGCGGGGTGTGTGTGTGTGTTGGGGGGGGGGTTCCTTCCAATCTCTTTTCCCCAGAGGTGCACAGGAGTGCACACACTCCCTGTGCTTTATGAAACGGACACATGAGGGCTGATTTGCCAGCCACGCCGGCCAAGCCTGGCTCCTGGCTCCCTGGAGTCATTTCCCATCTGTAATGGCTCCCGTCACTAAGCCAGGCACTTGCCAGGCTAGAGATTCAAGGCGGGTCTCCAGGGCAGTGGGAGAGGCTGGTGCAAGGGATGCTTAATGATTTGCAGTTGATTCTGCTCTCCTGACACCAAGCAGCAAAACATGCAATTCCCGGGACACCTTCCCCAGCCCTTTGTCCCCCACAACCCCCATGGGCTGTATCCCTCCCTGCTTGACCTTTATTTAATTCATCTCTTTAGTTAACACTGACTTGGGCTGTAAGCTCCAGAGACCAGCCCGGACTGCAGCCGAAACTATTGCAGGGTTCGATACTGCACACCAGACCCCCGTGTGACCAACAGATCGAGGTTCCTGCTCGTGGACAGGGACAGGGTAAAATCAGGGTCTCCATCCGCACACTGGACCCCCGTGTGCCCAGAAGAAACCAGTGTCCCAATGGGCCACTCCAGGACAACACCAAAACGCCTTCTCAGTCTCCTAATTCACTCTCCAACTAAACTCGGGTTGCCAGGTTGAGCAAATAAAAATACAGAACACCCAGTTAAATCTGAATTGCACAAATCATTTTTAGTAAAAGTATGCCCCAAGACTGGCATGGCAGTGCTACCTCCAGCACATACCAGATCTCTATCCAGCTTGTGCTGTGCCTAAGACGTACGATTTCACGCAACGGTTTTTTATCAATGGCCACTCTAATGTCCTCAGACTCCACAAGTCCTAGAAGAGGTTAACAGGGCTCCTCAACTCAACAGGTCCAGGAGAGAAGAGTCCTGTTTGGGTTTTTCTTAATTCAAAGGGTTGCCTGATTCTTCAGTTCCTATTTGCTTAGCACCAGCTTGTCCCTCCCTTATCATTTCCCTCTCTCAATCTGCTAAACAAGATCAGAAATCCCACGCCCAGGAGCACGTGGAGATTCGTGGGGAGGGAAAAGACCCTGCCCATCGGATGACCCAGAAACTGCTTTCCAGTTGCAGGGCCGTCAATGCCAAGCAGACAGACCATGGCCCTCTGCCCCTACCCAGCCTCTCAAGAGGCCCTGTCACTCCCTAGCATGCCCCCACTTCACATGCAAAGATCGCCATGTGGAACCAATCAGACTCCAGTTCCAGGAGACACAAGGGGGAGGAAGGCAAGTATGGTCAGAGTGCCCCCAAATCTCTACCCAGACAAAGCCATTGTCGTCGTGATACGCTTCGTGGTGAAAATGATCAAAATCTGAACCCCAATTCTGAATCCAGTTATTTCAATCAAACCACTAGGTACAATTCATTTGGAGCTCAGTAAAGGGTCTATGAGATTATAATGAAAGATTTTAGGTGGCCTACCATCAAACAGGATAAGACAGGGAATGGCAGATTCCAGCTGGCCAAAGGAGCTAGAATGGGCCACCCCTGGGAAAGAGTCACTTTGCCATCCCTGGAGACATTCAAATAGAGGAATACGGTACAGGAGATTCTGGCTCTGGGGAGGAGGCGGAACTAGACGGATCAAGTCCCTTCCAACTCGGAGAGCCTTAGAAGACACACTTTCCTCCTCTGGGATGTCAGATCCTTACGGGTTTGAGGCTAGCATTGGCCTTGCTAATATTCTTTTTTGAGACAGAGTCTCGCTCTGTCGCCCAGGCTGGAGTGCAGTGGTTCGATCTCAGCTCAGTGCAAGCTCTGCCCATGGGTTCACACCATTCTCCTGCCTCAGCCTCTCTAGTAGCTGGGACTACAGGTGCCCACCACTACACCTGGCCAATCTTTTTTTTTTGTATTTTTAGTAGAGACGGGATTTCACCGTGTTAGCCGGGATGGTCTCGATCTCCTGACCTCATAATCCGTCCGCCTTGGCCTCCCAAATGGCCTTGCTAATATTCTTACACATGAGCTAGTGGGAGGGATGTCCAGTCTGCAAATGACCCTGAGTCCTTGCGGGGAGGGACTGTGCATGCACGTGGGAAGGAGAAGGGCAGTAGAGCTTCCCTGTGGGCAAATGCGGAAAGAAACCAAATGGTCCTTCTGGAATGATGTTCTGAGTTATCTGGTACCACCGCCAGGGAAAACAGCCTGGGGACAATTACAAGCTCTTCCTCGTGGAGAGATAGTGGCTCCGCAGCTCAACGTCTTCTGAACAGGCCTTTGGGGTTCAAAAGCTTTAGGGCAGACTGATCTTCCACAGAGAGGTACCAAGGCAGCTGTCTACGGCCAACATCTCCACGCTGATGCCCGGGGGTATTACCCAGGAGTACCAGCTACTGAGTGTTTTGGACATCTCCTTCACGTATGGGGACAATAAGCGACCCCAGTGGCTTGCTGGCTCTGAAACTCCCAGGCAAGAATCCAACAAGGGACTGACCAGGAGAGGAGAGTCCTGCGGTGAGTTGGCCCCTTCACTTTCCTCCTCCAAATTGTTTTGAAAGCCAATAGCACGGGCCAAATCCCTCGCTCACTAGCAGCCAGAGACGTTGTCCTGCCTCACTCTGCCTCAGCACCCAGAGGGCATGGCTGCCAGGAGCCTCCGGGTGTGTCTAAAGACCTATAGGTCCCCTCCAGCCCTGGTCACCAGCAGAAGGCGATGGGAGGTAGGAGTGCATCGGCTGCTTGTTTCAGGACTGAGGACCAAGCAAGGTGGTCCCCTCCTTGAGACCTCACCCCCAAATTGGGCCCAGAAGGAGTGAGGGACTTCTGGGAGCTCTAAGAAAGAAAATGCAGAGAACAATGAGATGAGCAGAGGGCAGGAGGTGCAAGCTGAGGACAGCCTTCAAAGCTGGGGCGGTTCACACCTGCCACTTCCACTTAGCCACCGTAACAGTGACACATGACTCACCTGGAGCAGTCTCTGTGCACCAGGCACCCCTGGGTCATTATGCTTCAAACCTCCTCATGAACCCTGGATCCTAGTGTCCCCTCCCTGCACCTTACTCAGCTGTTTCCCTCCTGTCTCTGTCCATACATGCCTGCACCACCACTGAAGTTACGGCAGGAAGAGAACTGAGGGATGTGCTTGAAAGGGCACAAGGGCCTCGCAGAGGTCTCCCAAACCCTAGACAGCTCAAGCTGCCCAATTTGTGACTTCAGAAACAGTCTCCTTGTCTTCTTTCTTCCAGCCCGCAGAGGCTTGGATGGAAAATGAATACAAACACATCTGTTCTTCTAAACATCCCACTTTTTTTTTTTTTTTTTTTTTTGAGACGGAGTCTTGCTCTGTCCCCCAGGCTACAGTGCAGTGGCCGATCTCAGCTCACTGCAACCTCTGCCTCC
>NW_012101310.1:569868-594357 GCF_000951045.1 Mandrillus leucophaeus | reverse complement strand
GTGGCCGATCTCAGCTCACTGCAACCTCTGCCTCCTGGGTTCAAGCGATTCTTCTGGCTCAGCCTCCTGAGTAGCTGGGACTACAGGCGCCCAACACCACGTCCGGCTAAATTTTGTATTTTTTGTAGAGACAGGGTTTTGCCATGTTGGCCAGGATGGTCTCGGACTCCTGGCCTCTGGTGATCCACCTACCTGGGCCTCCCAAAGTGCTGGGATTACAGGCATGAGCCACTGCGCCTGGCCAACACCCCACACTTTACAACTTTACTTTCATCTCATTAAAAGAAGCCAGAACATAAAAAAAGTTGGAGACACTGAGGGCTGAACAGACACTGGGTGAGGATGGCACTCTCATCCCCATTTCGCAGATGAGAATGTCGAGGCCCTGGCTGGGCTCACACACTTCACAGGAGTGACAGGGACTGGACACCTGGCCCACTCTGCTCAGAGGCCTGGCCCTTTCTTCTCCTCCAGCTGCAAATGGGGCGGTGGGGGATTAGTCCTCCCCAGACCTCCACCCTGTGACTCGGTTGGTTTTGTGAGCAGAATAGATCTATTTAAGATACACACTGGGCCGGCTGGGGGCTGTTTTATGACATTAGTTCCCTTCAGGTAGTCTTTGAAAATGTTTTTCCTTACCCTAAAATTAGGGGGCTTGGGAACCAGACAGGTTCCTAGTACAAGTCGGGGTTGGAGGGAACCCACATGTGAACGCCCCACATTTCTTGGCCCTGGTGCTCCTGGCTGCTGTGGATGTGGCTAATTCCCCGGGCGTCCTCTGTAATTCCGCAGTAATGTGGATTTAATTGTCCCCAAAGCAGTCCATTCGTCCTTTATTGTGCAGTAAATTTCCCTCCAGAGTTCGGATTTCATGCGCCTGCCTCAGCTGGGGAGCCGGCCAGCCTTGGGGGGAGGCGCACTGTCCTCGACACCGGCGCCCCCCTCCACCTTCTGGCCCTCCCTGGACCTGGAGCTGGAGACAGCTGTGCGGCACAGACCACAGACCAGCGAGCGTGTCTGCCTCCTCCAGTGTGCCTCTCCAGGGGGTCCTGGGGTCCCTCCCACTCTTGAGGAGGCAGGGACACTGGTCTGTGGTTCTGTCTGGAAAGCAAATTAACTTGACAAATGCAAACAGGGTGAAACAGTGGGATTCATTAGGCAAGAGTTGGACCGCATTTCCTCCATGTGCTTGCTTGTTTTGTCAGCAAACCCCACTGAGGCAGGGAGGCAGGGGAGCGAGGTGCTAAGAGGGGGCCTGTTCCAGCCTTCCATCCACCTGTGCTGCCTGCGGCAGTCACCCAATCTCTCCTTGTCCTCTTTGCTACTCAGTGAAAGAACAGTAATTACAAGCACCCTCTTATCAGATGAGATAAGGCCCATAAAACACTTAGCCCAGGGCCCACACCCTCTGGGAGCCTCAGCCTCAGCTTCAGCACAACTTGGAGGTGACAAAGGGGAGCCAAGAGCCGATGCAGGAGTTCAAATCCTGTGTGTCTCAGGCTAGCACTGTGCACTTGACCTTGGGTGTGTTTGGTCACCTCTATGCCTCAGCTTCCTTATCTAGGAATGAGGACAGTAATGGTGCGCAGCTGTCAACAGCGGTTGACCCAGGGAACGGCAGCTGACGTTATGATGGTCACTCCTGATAGCTACGGGAGACCTACTAGATGCTGGACACATGCGGCTACGGGAGGGTCTGTGCACTGGATGGGTTCATTATGGGGAGATGGATATAAAAGAAGGTAACGGCTGGGCGCGGTGGCTCATGCCTGTAATCCCAGCACTTTGGGAGGCCGAGATGGGTGGATCACCTGAGGTCAGGAGTTCGAGACCAGCCTGGCCAACATGGCAAAACCCTGTCTCTACTAAAAACACAAAGATTAGCTGGGCGTGGTGGTGTGTGCCTGTAATTCCAGCTACTCGGGAGGTTGAGGCAGGAGAATCGCTTGAACCCAGGAGGTGGACTTGCAGTGGGCCGAGACTGTGCCATTGCACTCCAGCCTCGGCAACAAGAGCGAAACTCCATCTCAAAAAAAAAAAAAAAAAAAAAAGAAAGCAGGTAACGGTGTATTTAGGATCCCATGCCAGGGGAACATCACAAACAGGGTGACCCAGGGGAGACCCTTGGCCTCTGCAGACCTCAGTCCCTGAGGAAGTAAAGCTAACTCATTGCAAAGGGATCTCCCAGTTAACACAGACTGTTTTAGCACGGGCGTGACATGGTTTGACCCATATCCGCCATTTTAAGAGATTCTCATTGTGACAACCTCTCCTTCCCAGAACCGAAACCATCTAGAACACAATCAAGGACAACACAGAAGGAAGGACGCCTCTCTGAGAAGCCAAAACAGTTGTCACCAAGAGAGTCCCATCCCTAGATCGTCCTCACTCTCAATTTACACGGAATTCAGGAGAGAGAGCCACAATTTGATCATGAGGTAGAAGACAGAGAAGGCAATGTAAAAACCAAAAAGAGGCCGGGCGCGGTGGCTCAAGCCTGTAATCCCAGCACTTTGGGAGTCCAAGATGGGCGGATCACGAGGTCAGGAGATGGAGACCATCCTGGCTAACACGGTGAAACTCCATCTCTACTTAAAAATAAAAAAAAAACTAGCTGGGTGAGGTGGCAGGCACCTGTAGTCCCAGCTACTCGGGAGGCTGAGGCAGGAGAATGGTGTGAACCCGGGAGGTGGAGCTTGCAGTGAGCCCAGATCGCGCCACTGCACTCCAGCCTGGGCGACAGAGCAAGACTCCATCTCAAAACAACAACAACAACAACAAAAAAAAAACAAAACAAAAAGAGCACGGCAAAGTGAGGATGCTGGAGAAGGTGCAGGCTGCCTGGCATGTCTCAATATTCCCCTGTTGCAGGCAAATAAAACAGCTGAGATATATGGAATGGAATGGAGGGCATGATGGAGTCCCTAGAGATGGTGTCATGTAGCCCTTACATTACAGCCCAGCAAAATGCACCCCCGTGAGCTCCCAGGGGATCCCTCTCCCCACCCAGGGCTCAGGCCGGTCCCCCTCGTCCCAAGCTCCTGCCTCCCAGCTTCCTGGCCATGCTTCTGCTTTCTCTCCACTCCTCCCCTTGCTGCCATCCAACAGCATCCACTTGAATAAACAAGCCAGGGCCCCGGGCTCTGGAGTCTGTGGCCCTTTATCGCTATCTTTTTATCCTCTACTCCCGTCCAGACAGACAGCCCTTCTGGACAAAGCTACATAGGGCGGATGGACACTACCAGAAAACCATGACCACCAGTCTCCCCAGACAGCCGCCCTTCATCCCTCATCACCTCCAGGTCTTAGCCCATCTGTCACTTCCCAGCGAGGCTTGCCCTGACCATGCCACTTAAAACACCAAACCCACACCCTCCTCTGCTTCCCTTTTTTTCACTGCACATAACCTCTTAGAGTGTACGTGTGCTTTAAATATTGATTGTATTACGTCATCTAACGGCAGGCACGGACTTTACGTATTGATTTCATTACATCAGCTTATAGCATCTACATACTTTACATACTGATTTTGTTGGTTGTATTATAGCACATGCATACTTCCTATACTAATTTATCCACTGTGCTTCTCTCATCTAGAATGTAAGCTCCATAAGGGCAGACTTGTTGGTTGGCTGGTTGGTTGGTTGGTTCACAGATTAACCCCAGGGCCTAGAGGAGTGCCTGGCACATAGTAGGTACCCAGTAATATCTGTTAAGTCCATGAATGAATAAATCGGTCCTTGAGATTTGTCACTTTCACCTACCTCCCTATTTCAAACCTTCCCTGCCCTCTTCAAACCTCCACCCACCTCCTAACATCTTCCTTCTCCAGGTCCACACTCCAAAGGTTTGTCCTTACCTCCTATTCTCAGAAGAAAAGGAAGCAGCCAGGCAAGAATCCCGGCCACCTGCTGCTGGCTGAGCCTGAGCCTCCTGGTGAAGGTGTGGCCAGCAGCAGGTTGCACGCCTCTGCTGTGTAAGATGTGCAGCAGGTTGTACATCTTCTCTGCCAGCATACCTTTCTTCCCTGATTTAGGCCCATTCCTCCAACTGTTAGTTTGTTTTCTGAGATGAAATCTGGTTCTGTCGCCCAGGCTGGAGTGCAACGGCACGATCTCAGCTCACTGCAACCTCCACTTCCCAAGTTCAAACGATTCTCCCACCTCAGCCTCTCGAGTAGCTGGGATTACAGGGGCCCGCCACCACACCCAGCTAGTTTTTGTAGTTTTAGTAGAGACAGGGTTTCACCATGTTGGCCAGGCTGGTCTTGAACTCCTGACCTCAAGTGATCTGCCTGCCTCAGCTTCCCAAAGTGCTGGGATTACAGGCGTGGGCCACTGCACCCAGCCCCAACTGTGTTTTGGGTCTGACCCCCTCTTGCCTCTTCAGGAAACATAAACCATCACCTCTTCCTTCTCTCTTACACATACATCCTCTTCCTCTTGTCCCCTTTCATCCCAACTCCTATCCTAGTTAACACGCTCAGACTGCTCCCCTCTTTGCAAGGCCTCCTCCAACCCCACGTCTCCCTAGGTACTCTCTCTCCCCAGCTTCCATGGTTCTGTCTTCCACTCACTTTTCCGCCCACTCAGGTGTGCCTTCTTTGCCCCGTTATCCCACCAGGATGCCCACACTAAGGCCACCTAAGTCTGCTATATTGCAAATCCAACCCATGTTGGATCCACCTCTCTCACTAGGCCCCTCGGCAGGCTCGACGGGGTTCCGCAGCTCTCTCTTCCTTTGACATTCCTGGCAGCACATATGCCTGGTTTTCCTCCTC
Organism: Mandrillus leucophaeus; assembly: GCF_000951045.1. Lineage (NCBI taxonomy): Eukaryota > Metazoa > Chordata > Mammalia > Primates > Cercopithecidae > Mandrillus > Mandrillus leucophaeus. The sequence goes on along the minus strand of NW_012101310.1, from coordinate 589,577 downwards.
CAGGGCTGCCTCCCTTTCATGCTTGCCCTTCTCTCCCCACTCATTAAAGCTGGCGTTCTTCCAGCTGCACTTGGGCCTTCTCTCCTCTTACTTCGCTATCTCCCTCGGTAATCTCCCCCAATTCAATGATCTGTCTTCTCAGGGAGAAATGACTCCCAAATTTATATCTCCAGTCCCCAATTCTTCTTTGAGCTTCTGATGTGTCTATCCAACCACCCACCCCACATCTCAGATTGCTCAAAAGCACTTCAAACTTAATGGTGTCTAAGATCAAAGCCATGATATTCCCTCCCAAATCCAGTTGTCTTCCAGGAAACGATGCTTTCATCTACCCACACGTGCAAGCTGGAAATCCACAGTCACCACTGTCACCGCCCACTCCCCTGACCCCATTACCTAATCAATCCATCACCAAGTGCTGCTTACTTTTAATTCTCTCCCAAATCTCGCTACTTCTTTCCCTAGTCCAAGTCACCATCATCTTCAACTGGCACAGGGGTCACAAATGTGGGCTTTCAGCCTGCCTGACAGCTGGCTGGTGGTAATGAATTCTAGGGAGGGACCACCTTTTCTCTCCTGTGCGGGACAAAGGTCAGAACGCACTGGTCTCTTCACTCTCCCCTCCTACAGGACAGGTTCATTTCTCACTGGCCCTTACGTCGAGAGTGCAATCCTTTAGGGTTGACATTTTGCGTGGCCAACTCCTGTTGGACTTCCCGCTGGGGGTAGGGGAAGCCCTGCCTTTATCTCTGGCCTCCTGGGTCCCATAAGCTGTCAAACAGGGGCTCACTGTCATAGGGGTCTGACCCACACCTGCACACGCACATCTGGCTTCGGTACTTGTTCACCTCCATGAACTCTGCTTTTGCTTTGGGGAACTCAACAGATGCCAGCTCAGGGGTGCATTTTTTCATTTCAAGTTTATGTTTTTGTTTATTTTTCAAATAGTTCAGGCTGTGCTTTGCTTCTGTTGTTTTCAGAGGCAAAGCACCCATTCTGCCACAGCACCAGGGCGGGGGATGCAGAGACTGCACTGCAGGTAACACCATTCTTACTTCAGAGCTCCTGCTCTGTGCCACGGTCCTCACAATGACCTCCGCCTTTCCTGGTGGCCCAGAGCACACACAGCTCACACCACCCGACAGTCTTTCAGGAGCAAACAGCTCTCCTAGGCAACCTGACAACTGGTCTATGTATTCTGGCTTCAACTCTCCAGTGTGGCCACCACTTACTAAACTGCAGCTAACAACTCATTTGCAGGTCATGAGACCAGTTTAGTGAGTCGTGGACAGCATTAAAAAAAAATAGAGGCAAACTGAAAGTATAAGAGTGGACCACAGAGTAAGGGTTGATTAAACTTTTGTTTTGGATAGACGGATGAATGAATGGATGATGGATGGATGGACGGATGGATGATGGATTGACGAATGGATGGATGGATGATGGATGGATGAATGGATGAGTGGATGATGGATGGATGGATGATTGAATGGATGGATGGATGAATAAAGGATGGATGGATGGATGGATGGATAGATGGCTGAATGAATGGATGGATGAAGAGACGAATGGATGGATGGATGATGGATGAATGGATGGATGGATGAATAGATGGATGAATGATGGATGAATGGATGGATGGATGAATAAATGATGGATGAATGGATGGATAGATGGCTGAATGGATGGATGGAGTACACGGATAAGTGAGTAGGTAGGTAGGTAGGTAGATGAATGTACTAGATAATAATTCATAATGGTAAATACATTTTTACTGTGAGTCACAGTCCGAAAAGGTTTAATGTAAATTCCACGGTGTATAGTTATGGTTAGTCCCTGAAGACGAGGGCCATGTCTTCTTTCTCTCCTATTCTCTCACTGAACTTAAAAGCAAACTGGGCTCATAGCAGGCTCTTGGTAAGCACTGAGAGGTGTTATATTAACTGAGTTTCTGGAGATGATGAGGAAATCTTTGGAAAACTGGAGCCTCAGAGGGCAGCGTGGACTCCTTCTCTTGGAACTGAAGCCTGTGGGTCCCAGCAAACTCTGTGCCTGGACCATGCCAGGGTTCAGTGAAATATGGTTTTGCTTGGTGCATTGCCTCAGAAGGAGCCAATGAAGCTGAGGGAAGGTACCAGGTATGACTTCCTGTTAGGGTCTCCCTCTGCCCTCATTCTGCCCACTTTACACCCCCATGGCGTCAGGCCTTTTCCTGCCCCAACTCCTTCCTCCTGCACCTGCTCCATAGCTGGTCAACAGGCCTAAAGCACCTCACTTAGTGTCTGATCAGAAAGCTGCCCCAGCTCCACAGAGCCCAAAGGACATGTCTAGATTCCCAAGTTCAGCATTCAAGGCCCCCACAACCTTCCCAATCCCTTGATTGGCATCACCCCCATGAGCCCCTCCACGAAAGACTATGCTTGGGCGTTGCGTACTTAGTCCCTTTCCCCCAAAGACCTTTTAACTAAATGCCCTCCTCCATGGTGTCCACAGACTTGCCCCAGGATGGCCTTCCCAACCTCCACCACACGCCACACTGGAAAATAACCATAGGAGAATAGCACATTCAGGGATGTCGGAGGGGACTTGAGCTCTGGATATATCTGCTCACTGCTGGAGGCCCCAGCCACCCAGGCCCCAGCCAGCAGCCGGAGGACCAAGGGGACTGGTGACCCTGAGCCACCTTGTGAGAAGGTCACCCGTAGAGGGGTCCTAACCAACCACCCAGACTCTCTTCAAGCCCCCATTTTCAGCCTACAGGTCCCAGGTTCACCAGTCCCCCACTCCCCAGCCCTAACAGCCCTGCCCCTCCCAGGTACCTAACGCAGCTGCCTGGCCTTATCTCCTCCAGTCTTTGACTCCCCTGTCTGCCCCACCCCTGCCTCATCGCGGCACCCGGCACGCAGCTGTCAGCACACCCAATAAGTAGGTGCAGATGGATTGACGGACAAGGAGATGCCAGAGCCCAGATGGGAGTGAGGGTCTGTCTGGCTTCCGTCTCCCATCCACGCAGGGCACTTGGTGACAGCGTGCGGAGAGTGGGGGGACAGGCTGAGGTCAGGGAGAGGCAGCATCTGGGGTCCGGCCACCGAGCCTCGCAGAACACCAACCCCCTGGAAGTTGCACATTCTCGTCCTTCTTCCAGGCCCTCTCCTGCCGGGACACAGCCTGAGAACATCGCAGACACGTGGTCTGGAGAGACGGAGCCCCCACCACTTGTCTCTGCTGCCCCATTATGAGGTCTATTTGAGCTTCCTAGGCCTGGGGCAGTATCTCACCACTAAAATTTATGCAAATGAAATAACGAGCAATTTGGGGAAAGGAATGAAACTCAGTGCAGTGATCCAAACCACCCCAGACACCCGCCCAGAGGGGTTTTCAAGTTGAGCAATCATTCTAAAGACGACTTAAAAGTCACTCGCTGGAAAAAAGACATGCCGGGGATTCCTGCAAACTAGCAGGCCCTGTGGCTTCAGAGGGCCGTTCTCACCTCATGGTGGGACAGGGGAGGCTGGGCTGGGAAGGGAGGTGGAGCACATCTGGTTGCCCACTGCGCTTCAGGACTGGACCAGCGGGACTTTGGTAGAGCCCGCCCTGAGCTCACTGCAGGCACATGGCCCCTGGCCTGGGCATCCCGAAACATCTACCTAATTCCCGAAATCAGACACAGGAAAAACACCAAGTCCAGCCGGGAAGGCCGGAAATGCCAGAAGTGCCCGAAATGCCCGTCAACTGTGTTTTTTTTTTTTTTTTTGAGATGGAGTCTCACTCTGTCACCCAGGCTGGAGGACAGTGGCACGATCTCAGCTCACTGCAACCTCCACCTCCCGGGTTCAAGCGATTCTCCTGCCTCAGCCTCCCAAGTAGCTGGGATTACAGGCACATGCCACCACGCCCAGCTAATTTTTTTTTGTATTTTTAGTAGAAACGGGGTTTCACCATGTTGGCCAGGCTGGCCTCAAACTCCTGACCTCAGGTGATCCACCCGCCTTGGCCTCTCAAAGTGCTGGAATTACAGGCATGAGTTACCATGCCAGGCCGCCGGTCAACTCTTACAGGTACAGACAAATGTCCCCCTCCCCCGAGGGATAGGGCACTCTGCGCATCTGTTCATTGGTTCATTCATTCACGCCACAATCTTCACTGAGTGTCCACCCCATGCCAGTTCTGTTCTAGGCACTGGGGACACCGCAGGAATCCAATATTCGCTCAGCTGACATTCACTGCCCACCAGCTTCACATCATAACTGGCATGGGGTGGGGGTGGGAATACAGAACCAACAGGAGACATGGTCGCTAGCCCCAGGGAGTTCGCAGCCTGGTAGGAGCAGGGGACAATGCACGAACAAAACTCAAATTCCAGGCACTGACGACATGGGACAAAATGCAGAGACGATTTTTAACCCAGCCATCGGAGAGGTCTTCATGGAGGAGGTGTCATTTGAGCCAAGTCTTAAAGCATAGATAGGAGCAGGGTGTATGGAGGAGGGGAGAAAATGAAATTTCAGGCCAAGAAAACGGCATAGGAAAAACGGAGACCACCACCAGGAATCCGGAGTGAGGAGTCGTCTTCTGTATTTTTCTCAACGATCCACGCACACCCCTTTTTGTGCACTGAAGTGATGGGGGCTGACTGTCAAGGCCCTCCCTCTTTCTGCCACGAGGGAGGAGCTGGGCAGGAGTGAGGAAGGAAAGGTCTGAACGTTCGGACTGCAAAGAGCCTGAAATTGTGGCAGGAGGAGAGGTGAGGGCTTGACCTCTGGTCCTCTCCACAGTGTGTGTTCCTGGCTTGCAAGGCTAGGACAGGGAGGAGGGCTTCATAAAGACCAATTTCTTCAAAAAAACAATAAAGGAATGAAGCACACACACACAAAGGAAGCGTAATATTACAATCTGATAAAGCTAAGAGCTGGCACAAGGGCGTTTGTTACACTATGCTCTTTTCTTTTTCTTCTTTTTTTGTTTCTTTGTTTCTTTCAGAGACAGAGTCTCGCTCTCTTGCCCAGGCTGGAGTGCAGTGATGCGATCTTGGCTCACTGCAGCCTCCACTTCCCGGGTTCAAGCGATTCTCTTGCCTCAGCCTCCTGAGTAGCTGGGATTACAGGTGCATGCCACCATGACTGACTAATTTTTGTATTTTTTTTTTTTAGTAGAGACAGGGTTTCACCATGTTGGCCAGGCTGGTCTAGAACTCCTGACCTCAGGTGATCCACCTGCCTTGGCCTCCCAAAATGCTGGGATTACAGGTGTGAGCCACCACACCCAGCCACACTATGCTCTTTTCTTCACAGTGTTATTATCCTCTACTCTGAAACATTTCAGAATAAAGTAAAGCTAGGCTCCGTTTGGTTTGGTTTTGTAAAGACTGAGGTGTGCAGGGCAGCATTCGCTCTGCTGCCCCCAGCTGCCGGTCTGGTGCTGGAACATTTCCTGCCCGCTCTTTTCAAGCTGTGACTCAGTTTCCCCTCGGTGGGGACTGACTCTAGGAAGATTCCAGAAAGTGGCCTGAGTCATCGCACCAGGGGGACGTGAGGAAATGGGCTTAGAGCTTCCCAGGCGGGAGTGAGGAGGATGGGTGTGGAGTGTGAGTAGGCACGTGCACACAGACATGTGTGGGCTGGGAGTGTTCATGAGTATGGGCTGGGCTCAGTCAACATGTGCGAAGAGGAGCTCAGGGAATGAATGGTGGACTCAGGGCTGGAACCCTGGTCTCCTAAATGCCCCTTCCAATGCCCTGGAATGCTGGAAGCCAGAACAGATTGCCAAGAAAGGGCTCTAAGGACAAGCGTCCCACCGTGCCTACTCCAGGGAGCCTTAGAACTTCAACCTGGAGATGAGACAACAGCTAGGAAGAAGTAAGGGTCCAGTCTGTACAGGAAAAGCAGACTCCACACACTGGCTGAACCCAACAATGCTGGGCCATCGTTACAATTCAGGGGGAAGTCAATGGGCTCCAAGAAGCATGGATCTCAGCCAATCCTCTGCATTCGGGACTTGGGAGAGTCTGATGGTCAAGAGGACTAAGCGGTTGACCCCGACAGTGGCAAATGAACTATTGATGAGGAACAGGAGACAAGCCGAGAATAGGAGGAAGGACGTCTAAAGGCTCAGAAGCCAGAGGAAGCCGTGCATGAGAATAACGTTAGTGTGGTCTGGTTGGTGGGAAGGCTGCACGGGGAGCCGCAGCCAGACACGAGTTCAGGACTATGCGAAGAGGCATTGGGTCTGGGGGGCACATTGAGACCCAGGTGACAGCTCTGTCAGACATTTTCCAGCAGAAGAGTCACCCTCCTGTAGCCAGTACAGGGCAGCCCAGACAGGAGATAAGGGTGGAGATGGGGAAGAACTGGCAAGGTGAGCAAAGACAAAGGAATGGGGTAGAGAAGGGAGGATGGGCTGGGAGCATCAGGAGTTGGGGGACAATGTGCCTTACCAGGTCCTTGGTGTGGATGGAGACACCACTGTCCAGGTACAGCACTCGGAGAATTTGGCCTGGGTATGGGGGTTGGAGGTATCAGGGTGCATGACGATGGGGGTGTCCATTCAGGAAGCAGCACCCCCTGGGTCTGGAACTCAGGGACAGGCCTCCCAAACAAGACCACTGAGTTCTGGAATAAGCTTTCTCACCTTTCTCAAGACCCAGAACCAAAGGAAGGGCAGGAGGAAGACACTTCATTGAGAAGCCCTGGTAGGTTCATTTCAAGTCTGCGAATACCTAGAAAGCAACAGCCATGGAAAGACCTCAGGCCCGAGGCTTAAACTCAGCAGGCTCTGTGATGAGTGACTGTCTCTGCACATTCACCTCGCACCTAGAAGGGTCCCTAGAAGGGCAATGGGCAGCCAACATCTGTGCCCTGAACCTTTGGAACCCCTGAAAGCTCAGGCCTGCCCAGAGCAGAAAGACCCATCTATTCTCATGATTCTCATCGTTCTCTGCCCCCCGGCCGCATGTTAGACTTACCTGAAAAGCTTTTTAAAAAGTGTGGTCCCCATCGCAAGAACAGAAAACCAAACACCGCGTGTTCTCACTCATAGGTGGGAACTGAACAATGAGATCACTTGGACTCGGGAAGGGGAACATCACACACCGGGGCCTATCATGGGGAGGGGGGAGGGGGGAGGGATTGCATTGGGAGTTATACCTGATGTAAATGACGAGTTGATGGGTGCTGACACCAACATGGCACAAGTATACATATGTAACAAACCTGCACGTTGTGCACATGTACCCTAGAACTTAAAGTATAAAAAGGAAAAAAAAAGAATCACAAAAAAAAAAAAAGTGTGGCCCCCACCCCAGAGACTCTGATTAATTAGTGTGGAGAGAGGCCCTGATGTGAGTAGTTCTGTTAAAGTTCCAGGTGATTCTAATATACAAGGACCATGCTCCCAATCTAGTCAATCACTGATTTTCCAGTAAGGTCCAGAGAGAGGCAGGTGCAACCCCAGCCGGGCGCAGACACCGGAGGGAGTGCTCTGGGCGGAGAGAGGGTGAGCATCCAGTTATCACTAAGGGGGGCTGGCAAGAAATCAGTCATCTGGGGGAAAGAGGAGAGCTATTATCGGCCCCAGGAACAAACGGGTCCTGGCAAACATATTCTAAGGGGATCCTGTTTATGAGATGAGTGGGGCTTTTAAACATTCAGTGAGGGCCAGGTGCGGTGGCTCACGCCTGTAATCCCAGCACTTTGGGAGGCCGAGGCAGGCAGATCATGGGGTCAGGAGTTCAAGATCAGCCGGTCAACACGGTGAAACCTCATCTCTACTAAAAATACAAAAAATTAGCTCTGCATAGTGGCGGGCACCTGTAATCCCAGCTACTTGGGAGGCCGAGGCAGGAGAATTGCTTGAACCTGGGAGGCAGAGGTTGCAGTGAGCCGAGATCACACTACTGCACTTCAGCCTAGGCAACAGGTGAGACTCTGTCTCAAAAAATAAATAAATAAATAAATAAATAAATAAAAGCTGGGTGCAGTGGCTCACGACTGTAATCTCAGCATTTTGGGAGGCCAAGGCAGGCAAATCACGAGGTCAGGAGATCAAGACCATCCTGGCCAACATGGTGAAACCTTGTCTCTACTAAAATGCAAAAAAAATTAGCCAGGTGTAGTGGTGCGCACCTGTAGTCCCAGCTACTTGGGAGATGGAGGCAGGAGAACTGTTTGAACCCGGGAGGCGGAGGTTGTAGTGAGCTGAGATCATGCCACTACACTCCAGCCTGGCGACAGAGCAAGACTCTGTCTCAAAAAAAAAAAAGAAAAAGAAAAAGAAAAAGAAAAAAAGAAAAACATTCAATGAGAAGGTCCCTGCACACAATGGAAGACCACAGCCCATTTGCTTTCCAGCCAGGACAAGAATTACGCACGGGCCCTGGCTCCCAACGCTGCATGGTTGCCACAGGTGTAGACACTAACTGCTGAGTAACCTAAGGCACCATCTCAAACACAGCAAGTCACCTGGGCGCGAGGAGGAGAGATGGCCCTGTTCCTGCTGGGCTGCCCAGATCCTTCCTCGGCAAGCCCTTAGGCAAGCACTTGACCTCCTGGTCGTGGCACAACAGGTCCTGTGAATGAGAACCACAGCCAAACGACCTCTCTGGAAGCCTGGTGCTGCCTTCCCTGAGGCCTCTAGTAGATTCTTAACAGGCCAAGGCAGTGAGTGGCATCCCTCAGACTCCTCTAGGGGCAGCTGGCGATGTGCACTGTCAGAGATCCCTGACGGGGAAAGGAGAAGGACTAGACAGTTGCCCAGGGCTTGGGAGAAGCTGGCAGGGCTCTCGGTGGCTCGCAGTGGGTGAAGGTGTGGTCAGCCATTAAGGTGGAGGGGAGGAGACCTCATCTCAGGCTGTGAGCGTCTACAATCCGTGCAAGGTTTTGGCCAGAATGCTGAACCAACAGCATTTCAAATACTCCAGGCGCCAGGCTGGGCCACACTCAGCTCATTTTGACCCTCAGTTAAAGGGAATTTTGTATTATCAGTGTGGACGTGTCATTCTTTTCTTTTTCTTGTTTTCTTTTTTGAAACGGAGTTTCGCTCTTGTTGCCCAGGCCAGAGTGCAATGGTGTGACCTGGGCTCACCACAACCTCTGCCTCCCGGGTTCAATCTCCCGCCTCAGCCTCCTGAGTAACTGGGATTACAGGCATGTGCCACCGCGCCCGGCTAATTTTGTGTTTTTAGTAGAGACAGGTTTTCTCCATATTGGTCAAGCTGGTCTCGAACTCCTGACCTCAGGTGATCCGCCTGCCTCAGCCTCCCAAAGTGCTGCGATTACAGGTGTGAGCCACCGAGCCCGGCCGGACGTGTCATTGTTTTCCTTGCTGATTTATTAAACATCCAGGACAGCCTCATGCCAGACACAGTGCTAGGGCTAAAGGGCACAAAGATGAACAGGGTGTGGCAGCTGCACGTGAAAAGTTCACATTCGAGCAAAGGAGTAGGCATGAGAGAGGGAGTGGGTCCCTGCTAGAGAAGACGGATGTACAAGGTGTGCGCTGGATAGAAGATTCAAGGCTGGTGAGAGATGCATAGGAGTTTTCCAGGATGTCAGGAGTGAGGACATTCCTGGCAGGCAGAACAGCAGAAGCAAAGGTTTGGAGGTGGAAACATGTAATGTTCATGAAAGTACATGGCTCGTTAGTAGACAAAGTGAGAGCAGAATGAGCCCAGAGTGTGAGCGTGAGGGGTAGAGGAGGAGGTGTTCAGGCCATGGCCAGGTGACGAGGGACTGGATGAGCGCTCTGAAGAAACCAGCCAGGAATCTAGCCTTTCAGAGGCCAAAGTGACACGGTCTAACTCCTGCGTGGACAGAGAACTGAAACGGAGGCTGAGACAACCAGTCATTCATCAAACAGGCATCAAGGCCATCCTGGCTAACACGGTGAAACCCCATCTCTACTAAAAAAAAAAAAATACAAAAAATTAGCTGGGCGTGGTGGCACGTGCCTGTAATCCCAGCTACTAGGGAGGCTGAGGCAGCAGAATTGCTTGAACCCAGGAGGTGGAGGTTGCAGTGAACTGAAATTGTGCCACTGCCCTCCAGCCTGGGCAACAGAGTGAGTCTCCGTCTTAACAATAATAATAGCATGAGGGGCCAGCATGGCATAAACCTCATCTCTACTAAAAATACAAAAAATTAGCTGGGCATGGTGGTGCATGCCTGTAATCCCAGATACTTGGGAGACTGAGCCCGGGAGGTAGAGGTTGCAGTGACTAAGATCGCACCATTGCATAGTAGCCTGGGCAACAGAGCAAGACTTCACCTCAAAAAAAAAAAAAAAAAAAAAGCATCAAGGGAATACCATGGCCGAAACACAGACAAACCAAGCACAGTCCAGCCCTCAAGCAGGGCAGAGGCTAGTGGAGGAGAGGCCAAAATGGACCATTTAAAAGTAGGATACATGCCGCCCTTCCTTCCTTCCTTCCTTCCTTCCTTCCTTCCTTCCTTCCTTCCTTCCTTCCTTCCTTCCTTCCCTCCCTCCCTCCCTCTCTCCCTCCCTCACTTTCTGTCTCTCCTTCCTTCCTCTCTCTCCTTTCTTCCTTCCTTCCTTCCTTCCTTCCTTCCTTCCTTCCTTCCTTCCTTCCTTCCTTCCCTCCCTCCCTCCCTCTCTCCCTCCCTCCTTCCTTCCTTCCTTCCTTCCTTCTTTCCTTCCTTCCTTCCATCCTTCCTCCAGCAAATATTTCTCAAAAGCCTATGTGCCAGGCACAGGGGATGTGGCAATGAACAAAACAGACAAAAACCCCTGTTTTTCATGATTGAAGAGAAACAATGAACACAGCACATTAGGAGACCACAGAGTGTGTAAGAGGAGGTTAAGTGTCATGAAAAAATCAGGCAGGAGAGGAGGAAAAGGCGTGCTGAGTGTTGGAAAAGGTGTTGTGGTTTTGTATAGGGTGGTCACAGAGGCCTTGTTGAGTCAATGACATGAAGATAAAGAACTTAAAGAAGGTAAGATGTGAGCTGTATAGACACAGGGAGGGGGAGCATGTCAGGAGAGGAAATGGCCAGTGCAAAGGCCCTGAGGTAAGAGTGTGCCTGGCAGAGAGGAGAAAGAGCAAGGAACACACACAGAGAATTAGGGAAAGTGCGGAGGAGGGGTGTACACAACGCAGCCTTAGGCAGAGGGGGAACAGAGCAAACTCCCTGCTGGAGGAGAGTCTGGCCTCAGTAGCAACTTGAGAATAAAGCACTCGAGACTCTAAGAGAATCAAGAGAGAACACGTGTGATAGGTCAGGACAACCATCACGCCACCAGGCTTTGCAAGGTGGGGAGATGGTGTGGAGCTTGGGACGCCATTCAGAAGTGGGCTGAGAGCCTGAATCAGGGTAGGGCAATGAGAGAGGAGGAAGAAACCATTGGAGGGGTCCCTAGGCAGACCTGGGGCTAAACACCAGCATGTGAGGAAGAAGGAATTGTCTGAGATGACCCTGGGGTCTTTAGGGTGTCCAAGAGATGTCACGAACCAAGGAAGAAACCCAGAGTGGGGGCGGGTCTGGAAGAACAGACAGATCTGGCTCTGAGTGGATGAGTTTAAGGGGCACCCAGGGGAAGGCTGCCCAGGAGGCAGCTGGCCACCCCCGGTGGGGCTTTGGAGAACAAAGAGGTCTCCAGGGAAGACTGTGAACTCCACGGGACAGTCACGGAGCCTCTCACACCTGATCTTTAATCACCTCCCCCAGTACTTAGGAAAGGGAGGGAAGGGGTGCACCGTTCCCTGAGCAGTTATCACCTGCGAGCAAGGCACAGGACTCCTGCCACCTCCCTTAGTCCTCAGGATGATTTCCATCTGACAGCGGAGGGGCAGGGACACAGAGAGCTGGCCTGAGGGACCCACGGTGCTGGGATGAAACCCACACTGGCCTCTTGCAAAGATTCTGCCCCGCTCACCTCACCATCTGCCTCGGGGAGCTGAGAAACCCACACCTATGAGCTGACTGCTGTCAACAGGTAGAGAACAGGGAGACAGCCACTGACCACCCTGACCCAGGTGTCACCGGGCTCCCCTGCACGTGTCCCAGCAAGCCCTGGATGGCTTTCAGGCACCGAGACAGAACTTCCCAGGGTCCCTGATCACCAACATGCCAAGAAGCCACTCACAGGTAAGGCCCCCTCCCCCAGATCCAATGCCTGGGCGGCTGGGCGGCTGGAAGAGGCCTACACACCATCACTGGCCTGGGGAAGTCGCAGCTTCCAGACTCTGTTGGGTTGAGATTTTCCATATCTCATCAATCCCAAGTTGCACACGTTCCCACACCTTGCCAGGTCTGGGACCACCAGACAGGAAGGGTGGCTCAGGAGTCACTGGCTGCACACACACGCCCACAGCTGCAGAGGGGGAGACGGCAGCCGGGAGGTCCAGAGACAGCGTGCAACTCTCTTGAATGCTGCATTACCCACATTCCAAATGGCACGGGAGGCGACAGTGTGGAAAACACGGCATCCATAACTGAGAAGCAAACGGAGACTCAGGGGAGGCAGACGCCGAGGGTGACATGCTTTTGGGGGGGGATTCCTGATTTCATTTATACTTTCCTTATGACATACGCAGAAGCTTTAGCCTGAACGAAACGTTAGATGGGATGAAACTCAGTCTGTCACTTAGAATGCTGGTGCTCAAAAGGACCATTTCCTCCCCAAGAGGAAAAGCAATCAGACAAATAAGAAGGACCAGTGAGCGGAGGCACTCAGACCAGAGCCAGACGGAGACTCACAATTCAGCAGCTCAGCCGTTCCAGCTCCGCCACCACCCCTCGGCTGTTCCCTCTGCGTGGACCCGGGCTCTGGGGCTTTCCAGGTAAAGTACCTTTTAATGAGGCCGGAGGAGGCCCAGCCTCCCCAGCCACTTGGGAGCCTTGGAAAGAGCAATTCCCTGAATGGCGTCCCCAGCAGACCCCCTCTAAACCCAGTCCCACGCTGGCTTTCAATTTCTTCAGGTCTGAGTTCTGCAAAGACGTAATTGAGGGTGTTAATCTCGCCCTCTCTTTTTGCTGGCCGAGGCAACGAGAGTGAGAGCTGCCTTGGATAGTGTTACCGCGGAGAGGGACTCGGGGATCACAGAGCCAAGCCCCGATGCTGCAAGCAAAGAAACGCAGGCCCAGCCTTGGGTTACACAGGGCAGCACTGGGGAAGGAGCTGCAGGCCCCTTGGTTCATTTTAAAGTGCTCTTTCTTCTGTTCTGCAACACTTGGGATAAACGGCAAATGGGCTTTTTGCTTCACTCCAGGGACCATTTCTTTTTGTTCTCTCGGTGCATGGAAATCCTACGAAGATTCTGATTTTTGCCATGCTCTGTACTCGGGTTGGGTGAACGTTAGCCAGGCGGCCCCGAGAATGGAGCCAGGAACCCCTCAGAATGGGCAAGGGGTCTCCCTCGGCACACCACAGGCACCCGGTATGCCAAGGATCCTGGATTTGTCTTCCTCCCATGATTTGAATCCAGGGAAAACCACCAGGTTCAGCTTTTGGTTTAGACAGAAAAAATGAGTCCAAAAATGGTAGTGTGAGGCAAGAGGGCACGTAGGAGAAGATGAGGTCCAGTCTCACTGCTTTGCACCGGGACAAGGAGAAATGCATGGGCCAAGCACACCTGTGGGCTAGGGAAGCCCCCATCGCTGTCCCTCCAGCTGGCTCCCTTGGCTCAGGGCTGGCTGCTAGAAGCATCATCATCATTACCCACCTCTCAACACTCCTCCCTGCTTCACAGGTGGAACACAGGAAGAGTAGAGGTCGGGGCAGCCTGGGATGCTTTTTGGTTTTTTTGAGACAGTCTTACTGTGTTGCCTAGGCTGGAATGCACTGGCATGATCTGAGCTCACTGCAATCTCTGCCTCCCAGGTTCAAGTGATTCTCCTGCCTCAGCCTCCCAAGTAGCTGGGATTACAGGCATGCACCACCACACCCACCTCATTTTTGTATTATTATTATTTTTGTTTTTCAAGACCGAGTCTTGCTCTGTCGCCCAGTCTGGAGTGCTGTGGTGTGATCTCAGCTCACTGCAACCGCCTCCCGGGTTCAAGGGATTCTCCTGCCTCAGCCTCCCAAGTAGCTGGGATTACAGGCATGCACCACCACACCCACCTCATTTTTGTATTATTATTATTTTTGTTTTTCAAGACCGAGTCTTGCTCTGTCGCCCAGTCTGGAGTGCTGTGGTGTGATCTCAGCTCACTGCAACCGCCTCCCGGGTTCAAGGGATTCTCCTGCCTCAGCCTCCTGAGTAGCTGGGATTACAAGCGTGTGCCACCATGCCCAGCTAATTTTTCTATTTTTAGTGGAGATGGGGTTTTGCCATGTTGTCCAGGCTGGTCTCGAACTCCTGACCTCAGGTGATCCACCCACCTCAGCCTCCCAACGTGCTGGGATTACAGGCGTGCATCACCACGCCCAACCAGCCTAGGATACTTTTAGAGGAACCTGAGTTCTCTCTTTCTGAGTCCTAGAATTAGCTCCAACCCAAGCCACTCATGGCTGGTCTATCAATAGAATCATTGGTGGTGGCACATGTTTTCTCAGAGGACTGTCTAGTTCCCCCAGCTGAGCTGCAGGAAGCCTGGGTACCTGGTAACTTGCCCTTCCAGCCCCCTGTGCCCACTGTGGCTTTTAAGACCAAGCACCCAGTGGACGCTGAGTGTGTCTAGGGCTCCCCAGCAGCAGAGCCTGGCCTCTTCTCCTCTGAACCTGCCACCACTCCAACCGTCCCTCACTCCAGCTGCACCAGGCTCCCCAGTGCCACAAAGAAGGACCAGGCAGCCATCGTGCCCGCCTTCATCACAGGATCTGTGTCCTTTAATGAGTGGCACCAAGCTCCTCAGTCACATAACCCCCTGAGAAGGACTCATGAGTCACTGCTTTCCTTCTTTTCGCTCCCACAAACAACCCACCTAGTTCTGGTGACACTGCCTTCCACATGGATTTCACAGGGCGCCACTTCGCACCATCACCTCTCCTCCAGCCAAGCCCCCGTCATCTCCCACCCGAAAACTTCCAAGGCCTCCTGGCTGTTCCCAGCTTCTACCCCTGCCTCCTACAGAGCGACCAGGACAATCTTATTAAAACACAGCAGGTTCATGCCACCACCCAGCTCAACATACACCCCCTTAGCTTCCCTTTACACCTGGAATAAAATCCTAACTCCCTGTCCTGCCCCCTACAATCTCACTCCCGCCCACTGCTCTGATCCCACGTCCCTGGGGCCTCCCTCGGCCTCCCTGATTCATGCACAGCTGCCCTCTCTCAGGCGTTCTCCAGGACGTGCATGAGACACATGGTACCCTGCTAACAGCCTCCCTTCTCCCCTCGAAGTGAAAATGAACCCATGAGTCCTTCAATCAAACACCATCCTGGCTCCCCATTGCCAACTCAGCCAAATACAGCCCCCTCGAGCTGGTATCTGTAACTGTCCACACTGGGATCCCCTCAAGGCCACGACTCCCAGTATGCCTGGTTTGTTCCCCCATCTGTGCTTGACTCCACTGATTCCCACCTGTTCCTCTTTAGCCACAGCTCTCCTACCCATCCTCAGAGCTGAACTCCAAGCCCTGATTCTTCCAGAACCTTTCCCCAACAGCTGCCAGCCACACTGAGCCAGGGCAGAAGGGGCCAGGCACGAGCACCAGCCTGGGGAGACCAAATGCAGCGTTCAAACCCCTTCAATGTGCCCAGCACTTTCCAAACTCTCTCTCTCTCTCTCTCTCTCTCTCTCGAGATGGAGTTTCGCTCTTGTCACCCAGGCTGAAGTGCAATGGCACGATATCGGCTCCCCGCAACCTCCATCTCCCGGGTTCAAGCGATTCTCCCGCCTCAGCCTCCCGAGTAGCTGGGATTACAGGTGTGCACCACCACGCCTGGCTAAATTTTTGTAATTTTTGTAGAGACGGGGTTTCTTCATGTTGGTCAGGCTGGTCTTGAACCCCTGACCTCAGGTGATCCACCCACCTCAGCCTCCCAAAGTGCTGGGATTACAGGTGTGAGCCATCACACCCAGCCCTATCTCTCTTTTTATTACCTTTGCAAACCAAATGATAATGAAGTAGGTCTGTGTCACCCACTGCTCAGGATCCTATTCAGTTCATTAAGTGCTATGTTGTTCTCTAATTCTTTCTTAAGGATTTCTCTTGTCTCCACCCCATACATCCTCCATTTGGTCATCCTGACTCTGCTTCTGCAGCCAGGTTGGCTGGGGACCATGCCTGGCCCTGGCCCTTGTCAGCTAGACAACCTTTGACAAATCCCTCAGGCTCCCTGAGCTTCAGGTTTCTCATCTGTAAAACAGACAAAACGTTTAATGTAAAGGCTCTGTGAAGATTAAATCAGATAACGTGATAAAGATCCCAGCACAGTAAGGGATGGTAATAACCCGCATCAGTATCATCACTTAATACACATTTATGGAGCATCCACGCTGCAGAAGGTCACGTGATCACAAATATAAAAAAGGATGAAAGAGCCAGGCATGGTGGCTCATGCCTGTAATCTCAGCACTTTGGGAGGCCGAGGTGGAGGGATTGCTTCAGCCCAGGAGTTTGAAGTTTCAGTGAGCTATGATGGCACCACTGCACTACAGCCTGGGTGACAGAGTGAGACCCCCTCTCTTAAATAAATAAATAAACAAATAACCCTCAAATAGGTTCCAGCCTGGGCAATATGGTGAGATCCCATCTCTACAAAAATATTTTAAAAATTAGCCAATCAGCCAGGTGTGGTGGCTCATACCTGTAATCCCAGCACTTTGGGGGGGCCTAGGCAGGCGGATCATCTGAGATCAGGAGTTCGAGACCAGCCTGCCCAACATGGCGAAACCCCGTCTCTACTGAAAATACAAAAAATTACCTGGGCATGGTGGCGGGCACCTGCAATCCCACCTACTCGGGAGGCTGAGGCAGGAGAATGGCTCGAACCTGGGAGGCGGAGGTTGTGGTGAGCCGAGATCGCACCACTGCACTCCAGCCTGTGTGACAAGAGCAAAACTCCGTCTCAAAAAAAAAAAAAAAAAATAGCCAAACATGGTGGCATGCACCTGTAGTCCCAGCTACTCAGGAGACTGAGATGGGAGGACCACTTGAGCCCACGTGGTTGAGGCTGCAAATGAGCCATGATTGTGCCACTGCATTCCAGCCTGAGTGACAGAGTGAGACTCTGTCTCAAAAAAATAAAAGGTGGAGGCCGGGCGCAGTGGCTTAAGCCTGTAATCCCAGCACTTTGGGAGGCCGAGATGGGCGGATCACGAGGTCAGGAGATCGAGACCATCCTGGCTAACACGGTGAAACCCCGTCTCTACTAACAAATACAAAAAAAAAAAAACCAACTAGCCAGGCGACGTGGCGGGCGCCTGTAGTCCCAGCTAGTCAGGAGGCTGAGGCAGGAGAATGGCGTGAACCCGGGAGGTGGAGCTTGCAGTGAGCTGAGATCCAGCCACTGCACGCCAGCCTGGGTGACAAAGCGAGACTCCGTCTCAAATAAATAAATAAATAAATAAATAAATAAATAAAAGGTGGATAAAAGGCCCTCATGGAGCTCCCCGTGTGCTAGAAGTATACAAAAGAAACACACATACACAATAACAAGAGTCACTGCTAACATGTAGCATGTGCCAGGCTCTGTAAAACGCACACACATGCCAACTCACTGAATCCTCACATCAACTCTAAGAAGCATTATCCCCATATTACAGATGAGGCAACTGAGGCACACAGAAGCTAAGCAATCCATCCAAGTGTCATAGCAGAGGCGGATCGGGGTGTAAACCGATGCCGTCAGATCCCAGGGTTTTGGGAGCTCAGTCCCTTGGCTCTGCCGCCGTGGCTGACCAGGCAAGGACAAGCACTGCAAAAACAGGTTCCTTTTAACTCCCCACGGCATCTGTCACCCTCTATGACGTGGCACGAAGTAGGTAGGTGCTCGGTAAATTAAGCTGTGACTTCTCACTAGGAGGCCTATGTAGGATTCCCAGTTCACCATCAGAGCCCCCCATCCTCGTCACTGTCATCATCGTCATCACTGTCGGAAAGGAAAGCACAGCTGAGTGTGGTCTGAGTGTGGCCCAAGCCCATATTAGGCCCTGCACAAGGTGTGGCCAAGCATCTCTTGGAAGTCTGGGCAGACCACCCAGCCGGCTTCCCACCCACAGGGCCGCTCGGAGTTCAGGAAGTGGAATCCGGAGAGAAGCCGGAGGGAGGAGGGCACACCACGACATGTCTGTCCAACCGACTGTCATGGCAACAGCCCAGGGACGGAGCGAGGAAGCCCCACGTCCTCTGCCACATTTCCACCCTGCATTCCCACCTCGGGAAGGAAAAAACAAGGATTATGCCCGGCACACCCAATTATGGAAGAAAAGCGTCTAGGAGTCAGAGAACATGAGTCAGCAGAGTGAGCCTGGTGATTTTTAAGAAAAATGGATGTGATGATGAGATGTGGTCATGGAACAGAGGGACCTGGTGACGCAGACCCAGGCTTTCCTAGGTGGCAGGCACTGCACGACGGTTGGGGTCAGGGGACAGGCCAAAGGTTCCTAAGAAGACTTGAGCATTTGCTGGTTCAGAAGACAACGCCACTGTACTCAGGATCCCTGAAGAAAAACTCTAAAAAAATAATACAGGTGACTTACTCTCACCAGCGAGGACAGTAAACGCTCCCAGTGTTTTCAAAGATCTGGTATAACAACATGAATAACCCTTCACATTTTTCATGGTGTTTTACCATTCACAAAGCCTCCAGACATCCTAAAATGTATCATGAGACTACAAGAATCAGAACTGTGATAGGAACCAAGAGGAAACTTAATCAAACAGAAAGTCCAAAATGAGACCCCCCCGAAATGGGGGAGGGGGGAAAATGGAGAGAAAATGACACACCGGGTAGTAAGCGGTGTAACCATCCGAGAAGAACAATAGTTATACTTGACTTTCATAGCATGTACCGAGATATTGAAATGTAAAAAGTGAAACTGTAAAGATTACTGGAAGAAAATGTAAGTGAACCTTTATGTAATCTTAGGATCAAGAAGGCCTTTCTGAAGCATGATACCAAAAGTAAAAACTGTAAAATACATACCTGATCGATGACAACTTTAACTTTTATATGTCAAAAAGCACCATACATTTTTAAAAGTCAATTACAACCTGGGAGAAATAACTGTAGGACAAAAGATGGATGACAAGTTACTATCTTTCATATGGAAGGTGTTCATCTTTTTTGTAAAACTTATTAATGCCCCCATGGGTGATTCACAAAATATAAACTTGTGAAAAATACTCAGCCTTTCTTGTTAATTATCAAAGACAAATCAATGAAAACAATCAAATATCACTTTTTATCTTCCACGTTGGTCAACAGCTTTTTTTAGAGTAATTAATATGCAATATACCTGAGGAAATAAGGAAAAAAATTCACACTCTATAAACTGGTATGGTTTTGGGGAGAGCAAGATACAACACACATCAAAAGTCTTAAACATGTGCTTATTCCTTGAAGATGTACAGTTGTACATCTAGGAATTTATCCTAAGGGGACACCGAGAATGGCACAAAGATCAACTTAAAAGGGCACTCAGCCCAACAAAGCTTAGAGTGGAAAAAATCTGAAAACAACAAAATGTCCACGTTTAAATGCCTGAATAACTGAGTCATGGTACACCTACAAAATGCAATGCAAACACTATGCAGCCATGCAACCCTACAAAGCCCACTATTTAATAAAGTGGGGCCGGGCGC
>NW_012101310.1:566329-566962 GCF_000951045.1 Mandrillus leucophaeus | reverse complement strand
GTATTTTTAGTAGAGACGGGGTTTCAGCGTGTTAGCCCGGATGGTCCCAATCTCCTGACCTTGTGATCCACCCACCTTGGCCTCCCGAAGTGCTAGGATTACAGGCGTGAGCCACCGCACCCATCCAGACAAGCACTTCTAAGAACTAACTTGTCAATTAAAACTGCGGAAAAGACCTGTATAGATACGTCTCCAAAGAACATATGCAAATGGCCAGGAAGCCTGTGAAAAGATGCTCACAATCATTAGCCATCAGGGAAATGCAAACCAAAACCACAGTGAGACACCACATCACACTCACTAGGATGGCTAAAATCAAAAAAGGCAAGGCCAGGCACAGTGGCTCATGCCTTTAATCCCAATACTTTGGGAGACCAGGGCAGGAGGATTGCTTGAGGCCGGGAGTTCAAGACCAGCCTGGGCAATATAGTGAGATTCTGTCTCTACAAAAAAATTTAAAACCTAGCCAGGTGTGGTGTAGCATGCTTATAGTCACAGCTACTTGAGAGGCTGAGGCAGGAGGATCACTTATGCCCAGGAGTTTGAGGCTGCAGGAAGCCATAATAACATCACTGTACCCTAGCCTGGGTGACAGAGACCTTGTTTCTAACAAATAAATAAATAAGCCAGGCA
>NW_012101310.1:536817-562924 GCF_000951045.1 Mandrillus leucophaeus | reverse complement strand
GTAGTCCCAGCTACTCCGGAGGCTGAGGCAGGAGAATGGCGTGAACCCAGGAGGCGGAGCTTGCAGTGAGCTGAGATCGCGCCACTGCACTCCAGCCTGGGAGACAGAGCGAGACTCCGTCTCAGAAAAAAATAAAAATAAAAATAAAAAAAAGTGGAAAGATGGCAACAATGTATTAAGTAGAAAGAAGTATGACTGCATATAGGCCTACCAGGCAATAGACACACCACAGGGTATTAACATCCTCACTCTGGCTGGTGGGATAAACTGTTACTTGTGTTTTCTTCTTTTTGTCCTAATCTATATCTTATCATTTTTCTACACCAAAAAGAGCATGAAACACACAATAATAGCATAGTTTATTAAGCAAAAACAAAAGCACAAGATGAGGGGCTGGGGCGATGGATGCTTTAACAATCCAACCACTCCTTGGTGTTTACTAATGCTTCCCGAGACCCACCCTTTCACTAGGTCAAACTTCATAGCACCCCTTTAGTCTGGTCAAGAGTAGCACTGGGAAATAAAGACATTGCCCCAATCCCAAAGCCTCTGATTCAAGTCACCATTTGCTAGTTATGAACCAAACTGTAGAGGATTCTAGAGTGTAGGGGAGTATTGCTGCTTTCAAAAAAAAATGTAACTCAGAAACTAACTCCTCAGAATCCCAAATGAATACAGAGACAGACAATATCCCCTCTGCACTGATCAGATCATATTCCAGCTCTCCCGTATCAAGAAGGGCACTGGCAAATTGGAGGGTATTGGGGGAGGTGGCTGAGACAACGAGAGCTCTGAAAAGGTCACAGGAGGACTGATTTGAGGAAGTAGGTGTGGGATTGCCTGGGGAAGAAAAGGCGCTATGTGGGGAGGCTCTTTTTTGCAAGTGGGAGCGCAGCTGTGGCATCCAAGGGGGTCAGTTCAGTTCCACTCAGGGACGAACACGTTACTGACCAGAGCTGCCACCCCTGGGCTGGGGCCTTAGTGCAGCTGATCAGCTGACCAGGTGGGGTGCGCTCCAGGCCACATTCCTAAGGAGTGGGGTACGGACGGCTGCATGGCTCACAGGCACAAAAAATGTGGGGAGAGGCAGCGGGGCCTCTGCAGAGAGCATGTGAGTGAGCGCCAATAATCACAGTGCCAGAATAATAGTAATCCTGCATATGCACAGAACTGCCCAGAGGTCATAGAGAGAAAAGGAGCACCGGGGCTGACTGGGGAAACTTACCAAGGAAGCAGGCATTGAGCAGGCACGGGTGAACAGAGAAGATGGGGGAGGAGAGCAAAAATAGAATGAGGTGCATTTGCCAGATATTATACTGTGGCAGGAAAAATCAGCTACCCCCCGGCCCCTGCCCCACACATCAAGGAGAGGGAGCGGCCGGGGAAAAGAAGTGAAAGTCACGGGGAACTTGAACCTGAATGTACACAGCCTCTAGGAAAAGAAGGAGAAAACTATCTTTTGGGAGGAAATGGGAGTTTCATCCCCAGTGAGGGGTTTCATGAACAAGCGGCTGCAGGGATTTTTAATGATGACATCCAGCTCTCCCCTCGACGGGTCCATCCGCTTCCTCCTTTTTCCTCGTACCACATAGCCCTGTATTGAGACAGGGGCAGCCCTCCATTCTGGTCCCACCACTTGGGATAACATTCACCTGGAGGCTTAGTCCTTGAGGTCCCTGATGGTTTTCTCTCTCCAGGGGAGCCAAAGGTACCTGAAATGCTGAGGTCAAATCAGAGCTGAGTTCAATCATCAAGGACTGAAGTGACTCTTGGGAAAACCTGAGTATTTTTAAGCAAAAAGAAAATGGAAAGGAAAGCTTAATATGAAGCCGAATGGCCACCTGGGTAGCAAGCAGCTTCCGGATGTACAAAAACAACATGGGGTTGATGTAAGCACCAGACCACGTCGCTATGACGCTGGGAAGGGGCTGGGGAGTCTCCCTGGGACCCCCACCAACTCTGCCCGCATCAACCCACATTGCCACCAGCAGCCTCTTGGGGGCGCTTGCAGATGAACAGGATCCAGATACTAAGCAGCACTGAAGTCATCACTAAAGGCAACCAGATGTGGGCAGCAGGTGTACCCCACTATAGGGACTTGGGGGAAATCAGATCAGAAAGGGTCAGATGGGAGTGTGACCTGTTGGCGGGGGCAGCGGCAACCATCCCCGTCTCTCTCCAAGTAGGGGACTATCTGAAGAAAACTAAAGAAAATGTGAAGTCATCATGTTCCCTCATGCTTGGACATTTATTCAGGGCCCCCAAAATCCTTAACGTGGGGGAGAGAAACCTAACTTGCCAAGTCTTGGTGCTCTCCCTAATAGGAACTTGCACAGCATTTCCCACGTGCAAGGCACTCCTTCCAAGCTTTTTTTTTTTTGCGAGGGAGTCTCGCTCTGTCACCCAGGCTGGAGTGCAGTGGCATGATCTCGGCTCACTGCAAGCTCCACCTCCCGGGTTCACGCCATTCTCCTGCCTCAGCCTCCTGAGTAACTGGGACTACAGGCACCCGCCCCCATGCCCAACTAATTTTTTTTTTTTTTTTTGGTATTTTTAGTAGAGACGGGGTTTCAGCGTGTTAGCCCGGATGGTCCCAATCTCCTGACCTTGTGATCCACCCACCTTGGCCTCCCGAAGTGCTAGGATTACAGGCGTGAGCCACCGCACCCATCCAGACAAGCACTTCTAAGAACTAACTTGTCAATTAAAACTGCGGAAAAGACCTGTATAGATACGTCTCCAAAGAACATATGCAAATGGCCAGGAAGCCTGTGAAAAGATGCTCACAATCATTAGCCATCAGGGAAATGCAAACCAAAACCACAGTGAGACACCACATCACACTCACTAGGATGGCTAAAATCAAAAAAGGCAAGGCCAGGCACAGTGGCTCATGCCTTTAATCCCAATACTTTGGGAGACCAGGGCAGGAGGATTGCTTGAGGCCGGGAGTTCAAGACCAGCCTGGGCAATATAGTGAGATTCTGTCTCTACAAAAAAATTTAAAACCTAGCCAGGTGTGGTGTAGCATGCTTATAGTCACAGCTACTTGAGAGGCTGAGGCAGGAGGATCACTTATGCCCAGGAGTTTGAGGCTGCAGGAAGCCATAATAACATCACTGTACCCTAGCCTGGGTGACAGAGACCTTGTTTCTAACAAATAAATAAATAAGCCAGGCACGGTGGCTCACACCTGTAATCCCAGCACTTTGGGAGGCTGAGGCAGGTGGATTGCTTGAGGCCGGGAGTTCAAGACCAGCCTGGCCAACATAGTGAAACCCCCGTTTCTACTTAAAATACAAAAACTAGCCGGGAGTGGTGGCATGTGCCTGTAATCCCAGCTACTTGGGAGGCTGAGGCAGGAGAATTGCTTGAACCCGGGAGGCAGAGGTTGCAGTGAGCCAAGATTACACCATTGCACTCTAGCCTGAGGGACAAGAGCGAGGCTTTGTCTGAAAAATAAATAAATAAATACATTTTTAAAAAGACAAATAATAACAAGGGTTGGCAAGGATGTGGAGAAACCAGAACCCGCATGCATGGCTGGTGGGAACATAAGATGGTCACAGCCACTTTGAAAAACAGTCCAGCAGCTCCTCAGAAAGTTAAACAGAGTTATGTATGACCTGGCTATTCCACTTCTAGGCATATACCCAAGAGAAATGAAAACACATGTCCACCCACAAATACTCATAGCAAGTATTATTCTTAATGGCCAAGAAATGGAGATAACTAAAATGTCCCTCACCTGGTGAATGAATACACAAAATTCAATACAGGTCTACGATGGAATATTACTCAGCCATGAAAAGGAATAAAGTACTCATAGATGCTACAACCTTGAGACTGGATAAACCCAGAGAATATGATGTTGTGGGGGAAGAAGTCACACATAAAAGGTCACATATTATATGATTTCATTTCTATGAAATGCCTAAAATAGGCAAATCCAGACAGACACAAAGTAGAGGAGTGGTTGTCCAGCGCTAGAAAGGGGGGTGAGTGGGAGGAAATGGGGACTGAGTGCTGATGGGCGTGGAGTTTGTTTTGGGGTGATAAAATCTACTGTGGTGATGGCTGCACAACTCTGAAAACCACTGAACTGTATATTTTAAATGGGGGAATTATGTGGCATGTGGATTATATCTCAATAAAGCTGTTAAAAACACACACACTTCATCCTCACATCGCTTTGAGGTAGACACTGACATCCCCCTTTTACAGGTGAGGAAACTGAGACACAGAGCGAGTCAGTAGTGTACCCAAGGTCACACATACCTGGAAAATGGCATAGCCTGGATTTGAGGCCAGGTGGCATGGCCCCATGAGCCATGCTCTTGAGCATTTCTAGAAATTGCTTGCAGCCCTGAGATAGGGCACCTGTCCCTTTTCACTTCCAACATGAGGGGGACAAAAAGATGGCAGATGGTACCTCTCGGCCCTTTCCAACAAGCAGAGACTCTTTTTCCTACTGTGGACTCTGTCCTCCACCCACCAATGGGGTGGTAGAGGCAGGGGATGACATGTTGTTCACATGGAAGCTTCTTTTTTTTTGAGACAGAGTCTTGCTCTGTCACCCAGGCTGGAGTGCAATGGTGTAATCTCGGCTCACTGTAACCTCTGCCTCCTGGGTTCAGGCAAGTCTCCTGCCTCAGTCTCCCGAGTAGCTGGGACTACAGGTGTGCATCACCTCACCTGGCTAATTTTCGTATTTTTAGTAGAGACGGGGTTTCACCATATTGACCAGGCTGGTCTCGAACTCCTGACCTTGTGGTCTACCCGCCTCGGCCTCCCAAAGTATTGAGATTACAGGCGTGAGCCACCACGCCCGGCCCACATGAAAGCTTCTTGAGGTAACGCTTTACTTGGTCCAGGTGCAAACCCAGGGCTAGTGACCCTGCGAACCGCCTGTCCTCATGCTCCTGAAGAGCACATGTCCAGCTACTGGTGTCATCAGTCATTCCGCAAGTTTCCACCCCAAGGCTGGGTCCTTCCCGGGGAAGCAGAGTGTCCTCTGCCATCCTTCCTCCAGTCTGCGGCCCCTGCCGCCAGGCAGCTCCTTCCCCTGGCTGCCAATGTCCATCTGCTTTATGTCCTCTCTGTCTCCCTGCCCCGTCTCTTGGCTTTCTCTCTATTCACGCGCTGTTTCCTTAGACGCTGCATTTTTTCCTATAACATCATGTCTGATCCAGACTTTCCTAAAAGCACCCTTTCACGCCTCGCAGCTTCCCCGGGTGTCGCTCCCGGAGGCGCCCCTCCCCGCCCAGTGGGGCCATCCCAGCCCTCTCCCACCTCCCTCATTCAGGGAGCCACAATGCACATTTTCATATCAAAAGCCATCCCTTGTACCTCGGCCACAAATCCTTCCTGAAAGCAGACAAGATATCCGACATCAACCGTTAATAGGATGTGCTCCATGCTTACAAATATTTCAATCCCATACTGGTCCTTTCGTAGAATGGAATATGCCTTCACCATTCTCTGTCCTGTCTACCTTCTAAATAATACCTTTCCCATCACCTTGGCTGGAGAAGAGAAGAGGTATTTTCCCACAAGTTCTGTGAAAGGACAGTCAGTCCCCAAACAACACAAATGAGCTCTGTACTGAGAGGCAATTGGAAGCTGACCTTCTGGGCCCTTTCTAGGTGACAATGAGAACGTGATGGATGGCAGTGTTTTCTGGGCCCGGTTTTCAAGCCGAGGCAGGCACCGTCTTCCGCAGCCCTGCTATCTACAGAAAGGCCTGGGATTTTAAGCTTTGTCAGTGAAATAAGGGGAAATCAGAGAGATGTGGGAAGAGAAAGAGGGCAGGGAGAGGAGGGGGCCTCAGAAGGGTGACCTCCACCATCACAGCTGCCCCTCCCCAGGTCACAAAAACAAACAGCTAGTAGAGACCCCAGAAATCACCCAGTTCAATGTCTGGAGCAAAAGATGGGTAGGCTAAGGCCCAGGGATGAGAAAGACGTGGTGAAGGCCACACAGCAAGTTGGTGGGTGGGTGGGTGGCTCAGAACTCTGTAGCTGCTTCCTGACCCTCCTGGGGGCTCTGCCCACCCCACCACGCTGCCTGCCCACGCCAAGAGGCACCTGTTCTGCGACCCCCATGGAATGTTCCGCAGAGTCACTCGCCTCTGTGGACAAAGGTCTAGCTGGCCCACAGCGGCTCCTCCAGTAACAACAGAGCCCTGGCCAGGACCAAGAGGCAATGTGTTTGGTTAACCAAACAAGATGACGACACCCACAGGCGGCTTTCTGGGGCTCTAAGAAGCTGCCACAATCTGCCCCCGGAGAAACAAATGCAGAGAGGTTGAAGGAAAGGGCCACCCAGCCTGCCCCTGGGGCCTCCGCCCCTTCGGCTCATGTTTGTTTTGTTTATGAGAGGAAAATTCTCCGACTGTTCATAGAGGGCGAAACACGAAGTCCCTTCCTCCACGGGCTGGGAGACGGCGAGTCCGCGGCTGCTGTGGCCTCGCCGGCCCTCCTCCACCGCGCGCAGCTGGCCAAGAGCAGCAAGGCCCATCCAAGGCTGCCCCGGCGCCTCCAGAGACTCTGCCACGGCCCCGGCCCCATCCGTTCGTTGTCTCTGGGGGCTGCGGCCCCGGGAAATGTCAGAGCCGTTTGTCCCCGCCCCGGGTGGAAGGATGAGTCAGGGCATAGACCTCGGCTCTTGCCTGCCCTCTGCTTTCCTTCTGAGGCCTCTGAGTGTGTTTGTGAAGCTGGTGTTTAAATGAACTCCAGTGAACACAGTGGGAGGGTTTAGAGCATTTATCAAATCCCTCTCCAGATTTCAGCCGGGATCTGTCCAGCTCCAGGAACCTCATGTGGATGAGGACACTGGTCCAGCCAGGAGCCCGGCTTTCTCTTCCCGACAATGAGCTCTGAGAACGAAAGCCTTTAACTGGTGAGCAGGATGCCTGCATCCCCGGGAGACCCTGGAGAATGCATGTGAGGCTGACGCCAGCTGACGCCAGCATTGCGGGTCTTTGGTGAACACCTCAAAACCACTTCCATTGCCTACTTGCTCACCCCAAAGAGTTGAACATCCTTGAACTCACAATTTTGTCTCTCTCAAAGGCTTGAAGTTACTGAATCAGTTTCAACGTGTTGTCTGTCCCATCCAAATGAATGAGCTCAAGTTCACTAGTTTTTCATTCACCCACTTTCACAGTCCTTTCCCTCAAGGAGCTGAGGCAGATGGAGAGGGGAGCTGTCACAGAAGAACTGACGAACAGGAGTTTGCACAGGATAGAACGTTCTACTGCTGCCCCGGCCTGGCACCCCGGCTGCCTGCCCCATCTTCCAAGCCTACCATTCATCCACCCAAGAAAAATACAGGTGGCATCTCACACAAGTCTCCCATCATGTCAGGTTCTAGAAATACAGACTGCCCTCAGGTGGTTCACAATCCAAAGGCAGAGATAAACAGACAGATGGGAACAGCAGTTTCAAACCAGGAGCTATGAGAGAAAAGAGGAAGAAGTGCTGCCCAGCAGTTTATACTGGTAACATCTTTCATCCCACTTTTATTTATTTATTTATTTATTGTTATTATTTTTTTTTTGAGACACAGTCTCGCTCTGTTGCCTGGGCTAGAGTGCAGCGGCACGATCTCGGCTTGCTGCAACCTCCTCCTCCCGGGTCCAAGCGATTCTCCCTGCCTTAGCCTCCCAAGTAGCTGGGATTACAGGTGCCCACCACCACACCCAGCTAATGTTTGTATTTTTAGTAGAGACAAGGTTTTGCCATGTTGGCGAGGCTGGTCTCGAACTCCTGACCTCAGGTGGTCCGCCTGCCTCGGCCTCCCAAAGTGTGGGATTACAGGCATGAGCCACAGTGCCCGGCCTCCACTTTTATCTTTTTTTAACTCAAGTAAAACATCAATATATTATTTTGCAAAAAATTCAAACACTACAGAAATAGATGCATTTTATAATTAAAAGTAACTTTTATATACCTTATACACCCTAAATACTTTAATAGAATCATGCAGAGCTTTTTCTAAGTAAGCACATGCACATTTTTTTAAAGTATCAGACTGGTCATACACTTGAATCTTGCTTTTTTTCCTTTACTCCTTTTAAGTCAATAAATAATGCACAATATCTGAATAGCTGAATCGTATATATTTCTTTTCTTTTCTTTTCTTTTTTTTTTGAGATGGGTCTGGCTCTGTCACCCAGGATGGAGTGCAGTGGCGTGATCTCGGCTCACTGCAACCTCTGCCTCCCAGGTTCAAGCCATTCTCCTGCCTCAGCCTCTCGAGTAGCTGGGATTACAGGTGCACACCACCACGCCCGGCTAATTTTTGTATTTTTAGTAGAGACAGGTTTCACCATGTTGGCCAGGCTGGTCTCAAACTCCTGACCTCAAGTGATCCACCCACCTCGGCTTCTCAAAGTGCTGGGATTACAGGTGTGAGCCACTGCTCCTGGCCTGAATCATACATATTTCATTTTATGTCTACATTAGAGTTTATTTAGCTCATCTCCCATTGTTGGACATCTTTTTGCTGTTATAAACAACACTGCAGTGAACATTCTTGAACAAAATCTGCCTCTTATTCTGTACCATATGGATTTTGATTCTACAGTTGGCTTTTTCCTATACTCTTTCCCTATATGACATCTCTATTTCCATGTCACCCTGCTGCCTTCTAGTCTCGGACTGTCCTCTCTTGAGCAAAGTCAGCTTGGATTGCACAAAGAAAGTGTCTTCCTGCAATCAGAGGGTGCCAATCTCCTGACATGTTCTCCTGGAGCTTGCTGTATAATCATTTTCAGAAGTGGGCTCTTTCAGATACAGCTGATGCTCATTAGTTGTGGTATTTACATTCTATCAAGTTGCTGTGAATAGTCAGCAAATAATGAACCACTGCTCCCAGGGAAAATACAGGGCTAAGTTCCTGTGAGCCTTTAGTCACAACACTTTCGCAAAATGGTCAGTATATACCCTTGTTTTATGTGTGTTTCTGCTTTAAAAATACCATATATAGGCCCAGTGCAGTGGCTCACGCCTGTAATCCCAGCATTTTGGGAGGCTGAGGCGGGTGGATCACGAGGTCAGGAGTTCAAGACCAGCCTGGCCAAGATGGTGAAACCCCATCTCTATTAAAAATACAAAAATTAGCCGGGCGTGGTGGCAGGCACCTGTCATCCCAGCTACTCGGGAGGCTGAGGCAGGAGAATCGCTTGAACCTGGGAGGCGAAGGCTGCAGTGAGCCGAGATCACGCCACTGCACTCCAGCCTGGGCAACAGAGCAAGACTCTGCCTCAAAAAAAAGAAGAAAAAAAAAATTCTATATACAAAACATATCGCTGATTCACCAGCATGGAACTCACAGCCTAAAGCACTACAACTTTTTACCTGAACAAATTGTATCTAACACATGTTTTCTCCGTAAAGCAAATCACAGTCTTTTTTTTTTTTTTTTCTTTTTTTTTTTTTCTTGCTCTGTCGCCCAGGCTGGAGTGCAGTGGCACGATCTCGGCTCACTGCAAGCTCCGTCTCCTAGGTTCACACCATTCTCCTGCCTCAGCCTCCCGAGTAGCTGGGACTACAGCTACCTGCCACCACACCCGGCTAATTTTTTATGTTTTTAGTAGAGACAGGGCTTCATCGTGTTAGCCAGGATGGTCTCAATCTCCTGACCTCAAGTGATCCGCCCGCCTCGGCCTCCCAAAGTGCTGGGATTACAGGCATGAGCCACCGCGTCCGGCCGCAAATCACAGTCTTCTTGAGCTTGGGGATGTTGGACAGCACGTTAGTACTGTGGAAGGCGGGGGCGTGCATTTTAAACAGCAAAATCACCAAAAAGCAGCATCAAAATGTGAAAATTGTGGCACCGAGCAGACATTGAAAAGACACTTGTTTACAGTATGAGAGCTGAAATAACCGCGCTGGGAACACGCACACCAGGTAACTCAAATTTTTCACCTCTCTGTGCTCATCGGGAATGACCATGAAATGGCCCTGAGTATTTATTTTGAGGTTACACACATTTTAACGAATAGGTGAAGGAAAGGAATAGTACTGCTGAACCTCATTATCTGTAGATTCCGTAACTGTAGAAATGTACTTGGTTTCTCTTTACTTATCTTCAAAAAGGCAGGATCTACAGCAGTAGCTCACAGAGCATCCTGTCCTTGGCCCCATGGAGACGCCCTTGCAGAGGATACAGCCACAGATGCAGCTTCACAGCAGTGGGGCAGATTGATGGGCACCGCTAGGTTTTGCCTGGCTTGTATCTGTTCACCCAAGAGGCATCTTCCTTGAACCCCCATTGTCTGTTTTCTGGGGACTCTCAATAGATGAAAAATGTGAAAATCCACAATGGCCGTTGACCACTGAATTTTAGTTCAATGGTCAACTAAAATGTTCAGTTAACCATTGAACAACATGGGTTTGAATTACGTGGGTCCACTTACAGGTGCCTCTGCCACCCCTGAGACAGTGAGACCAACCCCTCTTCCTCCTCCTCCCCCTCAGCCTATTCAACATGAAGGCAATGAGGATGAAGACTTTCATGATGACGCATTTCCCCTTAATGAATAGTAAATATATTTTCTTTACGATTTTCTCAATAACATTTTCTTTTCTCTAGTTTATTGTAAGAATACAGTATATAATACATGTAACATGCAAACTATGTGCTAATTGACTGCCGATGTTATCAGTAAGCCTTCTGGTCAATGGGCTATTAGTAGTTACGTTTTGGGGGAGTCAAAAATATCCAGATTTTTTACTGCAGAGGGGTAGTCAGTGCCTCTAAACCTCCTAAGTTGTTTAAGAGTCGGCTGTACTGGCTCTCTTCTCTGGAGAAACTGTGCCTCCCAGAAGAACCTGCTTCTCCCAGATGCATTTTTCTTCCTTGACACCCCCTTCACCTCTCCTACCACCACCACCACACACCCCTACACTTCACTTTTAGGCTAGCTATTCTCTGAGATTCATAGCATTTGCCTAGTCTAGTGGGTCAAATAACGACCCCCAAAAAGATATGTCCATGACCTAATTGCCTGTAAACGTGACCTTACTTGGAAACAGGATCTTTGCCGATGTAATTAAGTCAAGGATTTTGATAAAAGATCATCCTGGGGAGGGCGTAGTGGCTCACGCCTGTAATCCCAGCACTTTGGGAGGCCAAGGCAGGCAGATTATGAGATCAGGAGATGGAGACCATCCTGGCCAACATGGTGAAACCCCATCTCTACTAAAACTACAAAAATTAGCCAGGCATGGTGGCGCATGACTATAATCCTCCCAGTTACTAGGGAGACTGAAGCAGGAGAATCACTTGAACCAGGGAGTCGGAGGCTGCAGTGAGCTGAGATTGTGCCACAGCACTCCAGCCTGAGCAAGAGTAAGACTCCATTTCAAAAAAAAAAAATCCTGAATTTAGGGTGCTCCCTAAACCCAATAATGGGTGGCAGAAAAGGGGCAGACACACTCAGAGGAGAAGGTCGTGTAAGAGAGAGGCAGAGGCCAGAACGGTGTGGCTACAA
Organism: Mandrillus leucophaeus; assembly: GCF_000951045.1. Classification (NCBI taxonomy): domain Eukaryota; kingdom Metazoa; phylum Chordata; class Mammalia; order Primates; family Cercopithecidae; genus Mandrillus; species Mandrillus leucophaeus. The sequence continues at coordinate 551,424 of NW_012101310.1, read as the reverse complement.
GTAAAGAATGCCAGGGGTTGCCCGGCAGCCACCAGAAACTGGGAGAGAGGCAAGCAGCAGATTCTCCCTCAGAGCCTCCAGAGCAAACCAGCTCTGCTGACACCCTGACTGTGGAATTCTGTCCTCCTGAAATAGGAGAAAACACCTTTCTGTGTTATTAAACCACTCACTTTGTGGTAACTCATTACAACGGCCCTAGGAAGCAAGCACACCTAGATAGAAAAGAGGCATGAGGCCGGGCGTGGTGGCTCACACCTGTAATCCCAGCACTTTGGGAGGCCGAGGCGGGCGGATCACAAGGTCAGGAGATCAAGACCATCCTGGCTAACACAGTGAAACCCGGTCTCTACCGAAAATACAAAAAAATTAGCTGGGCGTGTGGTGGTGGGCGCCTGCAGTCCCAGCTACTTGGGAGGCTGAGGCAGGAGAGTGGCATGAACCCAGGAGGTGGAGTTTGCAGTGAGCCAAGATCGCACCACTGCACTCCAGCCTGGGCAACAGAGCGAGACTCCGTCTCTAAATAAATAAATAAATAGAAAACAGGCAGGAGGGGCTGGGTGCAGTGGCTCAGGCCTGTAATCCCAGCACTTTGAGAGGCCAAGGCAGGTGGATCACCTGAGGTCAGGAGCTGAAGACCAGCCTGGCCAACATGGTTAAACCCTGTTTCTACCAAAAATACAAAAAGTAGCCAGGCGTGGTGGCAAGCGCCTTGTAATCCCAGCTACTCAGGAGGCTGAGGCAGGAGAATTGCTTAAACTTGGGAGGTAGAGATTGCAGTGAGCGGAGATTGCACCACTGCACTCCAGCCTAGGCGACAGAGCAAGACTCTGTCTCAAAAAAAAAAAAAAAAAAAAAAAAAAAGAGGAAGAGGTAGGGGAAGGAGAAGAAATTCTGCTCACCCCACCTCACCAGGCAGCACCTCAAGGGATGTCGTCAAGTTTTCTCGCGGATACACATCCTGGATACTGAGTCAGGTTGCACCTGGTGGGGAAGCATCATTCTGCATTTGTTTAAGCACTTGATGAAGCAAAAATCAGGTCAGAGGATACAAAGGACGGCAGGGGAAAAGCACAGGAACAGACTGGGAGAAAATAATGGCACCACATACAACAAAGGACTTGTATCCAGAATATACAAAGAACTCCAACAAATAAATAAGAAAAAGACAACCCAAGAGAAAAGACACACACTAGCTATGAATATGCATGTCACAGCAAAGGAAACCTAAATAGCCAATAAACATATGAAAAGATGCTTAACCTCACCAATAATCAGACACATGCAAATTAAATCAACAATGCAAATGCAAATTTAAACCACACACCATCGGAATGGCAAAAACACGCAAGTCTGACAATACCATGTGTCAGCCAGAATATGGGCAGATGAAAATTTCCATGTGGAGCTGGTGGGAATTGCTGCAATCGCCTCGGAAAACAATTTGACAATATCTAGTAAAGCTGGAAATGACCAATTATGCCTCTTGGTATCTACCCTTGAGAAATCTCATTCATAACTCCAGGAGATAGGGACAAGGCTGCTTACTGCAACATTGTTTATAATGGGAAAAGACTAGGGAAAAGCTGACTGGCCATCAACAGAAAATGGATACATTGTGGCTTGTTTATACAATGGCAACCATATATTGCTTATAATGAATGAAACTGAGTTCTACCTAGTAACATGGATCTATCTAAAAGCACAGCAAGTCAGGAACTGGAACATCTGCTAAAATACCACTTAGATAAAGTAACTCACAGACAACACTGGATTGTGCAAAGATGCATACATGTAATAAAAGTGAAAAATAGAGAAAGATAACAAACTGACTATACTATTTGTTTCTGGGAAGAAAGAAATTGAATGGAACTAAAAAGGAAAATGAAAAGTATTTCAAACTTGGCAATGTTGCCTTATTATTTAAAAAAAAGGTCAAAAAGAAAAGCATTGCAGGCTGGGTGCGGTGGCTCACGTCTGTAGTCCCAGCACCTTGGGAGGCCAAGTTGGGAGGATCACGAGGTCAGGAGTTCAAGATCAGCCTGACCAACATGGTGAAGCCCCAGCTCTACTAAAAATACAAAAATTAGCTGGGGCTGGTGGTGTGTGACTGTAGTCCCAGCTACTCGGGAGGGTGAGGCAAGAGAATCGCTTGAACCCAGGAGGCGGAGGTTGCAGTGAGCCGAGATCGTGCCACTGCACTACAGCCTGGGCAACAGGGGGAGACTCCGTCTTAAAAAAAAAAAGAAAGAAAGAAAAATGTTGAAGAGAAAGATACAACTATCCTGTGAAGGAGAATATTGTAATTTCCTGGACAGTGGGCAGATAAGACAAAGTGTTCTAACAATGCTGAGGACAGAGACGACCACCAGCCAGCCTTGGGACACCTTCCTGAAGGAGTGGCACCAGAGCCTTGAAGGATGAATGGGCAGGATTTGGAGATGGACCTGAGGATGCCTTCTACACCACCCCAGATCTGCTTTCCTGGCATTCTGGACCAGTCTCACTTGCTATGTCTACTGAATAATGTTTTCAGTTCTCGAATCTTAATATAAACCGTAAATGAGTTAAACACTCTCTTTCAGGATATAATGACCTGTACCATGGGGTGGCTGTGGATTATATGATGAGCATCCAAAGGCTGGAAAGCAGAAAATCCTCCCCAAACTTCCTCACAGTAGCCTCTGCATTGACTCCGGCTCTGCCGATCAGACTTCGACGTGAAGCAGTAGGGAGAGGGCCGGTGTATAAGGCATCCCTTCCTGGGGTGGACCGTGCCAGGGTCATGGTTCTGTGACTGGCTACATGATAACAGCCCCACCAGCTGGTTCTGTGACTTCCTGATTGAAGCAGCCCTTGGTGATCTGTTCAGGGAGTGGGTTGGGGAGTTGGTTCCTGAAAGCTCAGCCTAGAGTCTTTTCTTCAGCCTTCCCAACAATTCTGAGAGTTATCCCAATTCGCATGAATCCCTTTCTCCTTGAATCAGTGGATTCAGTCATTTGTAGAACCCTAACTTACACAAGTTCACTGAATGTTTCTTTGTGCCAAGCCTATAATCTTTGATTACATTCTTTATACTCATGAGCCCACACAGTCCCTGAGCTAAGCAAGATTTCTTACCACTGTGATCAAACTATGTTTGATGAATGAGGGAGCCAGTGAATAGATGGGTTTCAAGCATTTATGACATATAGCAGAAAGAAAATTTAGGAAATGTTATCCAAAAACGTATCAGGCCAGGGTTTGGCAAACTTTTTTCTGCAAAGGACCAGAGAGTAAATATTTTGGGGTTTTGGGGCCATGCAGTTTTTGTCACAATGACTCAACACCACCACTGCAGTGTGAAAGCAGCCATGACAGTACTTAAACAAATGGGTGTGGCTGTGTGACAATAAAACTTTATTTACAAAAGTAGGTGGCCTGCCAGATTTTGCCCATGGACCATAGCTTGCTGACCACCACCCACTGTAGGCTAAAAATACAATAAAACAATTACCAGAATGACCCCAGCCTGTGGAGAAGTTCAAAGAAGTCAGCCACAACCTGGGCTTCTATATCCTATTTCCAGCTGAATGAGCCAGGGGTCTAACTCAGTAGTTCCACATTCACACAGGGTTTCTCCCGCACCCCCAAACTTTTTTTCTTTCTTACAGTGTATAATCTGGAAACAGTCATAACTGGGGAGTAAGTGCCCACAAGTCTTTCACATTTTTTTGCAACAGCATAAATCACATTTTATCTGAGCATCTAAGATTCCTTTCTCTCAACTGACTGAGGTGCACAGAATTTCCATTTCAGTCTTTAATTAAAATACAATTAAGACACAAAATGCATATGGAAGTTAAATTGGTACAGACGTTAGTGTTGGGATTACAAAATGTCTCGAAACAGTTTCATATATGGTAATAATAGCTAGACAAATTTGGCACTTAAAGGATAACTTCTGCCTCAGAATCAGAGAGTTGGAGAGTGTCACAAATACAAATGTACTACAGTTTTACCTAATACCCCAAGTGTAAATAAGTATGCTGCTGGGGTCACATGGGGCCTTGACCCAAATTCCACCTCCCTTCTTTTTTTTTTTTTTTTTTTTTTGAGACAGAGTCTTGCTCTGTCGCCCAGGCTGGAGTGCAGTGGCACGATCTCAGTTCACTGCAAGCTCCGCCTCCTGGGTTCACGCCATTCTCCTGCCTCAGCCTCTCGAGTAGCTGGGACTACAGGTGTCTGCCACCACGCCCGGCTAATTTTTTGTATTTTTTAGTAGAGACGGGGTTTCACCGTGTTAGCCAGGACTCCTTCTTTTATCCAGATGAGGGACCATGAGTATGTTATCTTTCTGCTGCTCGGCTTCCTCAGCTTTAAATGCGATCAGTATGTGGTTGGTGTGACAAAGGAAATAACCTAAGTTAGCATGGGGTATGGATCCCAGTAAGTGCAAAATAAAGGATCTCTGCTGTGATGATGATGATGATGATGGTGGTGACGATGAAGATACAACAAAAGGTTTTGAAATGTCATTCTGGGGCCGGACGCGGTGGCTCATACATGTAATCCCAGGATTTTGGGAGGCCGAGGCAGGCGGATCACAAGGTCAGGAGTTCGAGACCAGCCTGGCCAATATGGTGAAATCCCGTCTCTACTAAAAATACAAAAACTAGCCGGGCGTGGTCGTGGGCACCTGTACTGCCAGCTACTTGGGAGGCTGAGGCAGAAGAATTGCTTGAACCCAGGAGGCGGAGGTTGCAGTGAGCCGAGAGTACACCACTGTACTCCAGCCTGGGCGACAGAGCGAGACTGTGTCTCAAAAATAAATAAGTAAATAAATAAGAAAGAATTGCCATTTTGCCAGACGGCGAATCAGTGGTCAGAACCAAAACTACACATAGGATATTCCACTCCGTGTGCTAACTCCGAGGCAGGCCTACAACTTCACAGTTCAACCATCTTTGGGTGATAATAACTCACACAAAAATTCTGCCCCCAAGATACAAAACACAACCAGATTCGCCAAGGCACAAATCCTGAGTGCCAAGAGTCAGGCATGACTGCTCCATCTCACCTGCAAGGCAGGTGAGGTAGTGGGCTGGAAGTCCTTCTCTGCAATTAACCACCTGTGTGATCACAGACAAGTCACTTCCCATCTCTGGTCCAGGAAGTGTAGTTTATTTAGCGCTTCTCCAGCTTTGATGTGCAGATTCTGATTCAGCAGGTCTGGGATGGGGCCCAGGAGTTTGCATCACTAATAAGTTCCTAGGCGATGTTGATGCTGCTGGTTGGTGGCCACGCTTTGGGAGTAGCTGGTCCAGATGGTCTCTTGGTTTCCCCACTCCCCATCCCCACCCAAGACTGGCATTTCTTTTTTTTCAATCAGAATACCAGGGTGTGTCTGCTCACCATTCATTTCCTCTTCCTTCCCTTCAACCCGCCTCCCTCTGTCTTTAGGCTGCCTACTTATCCAGCTCACCTGCACATTTGGGGGGATTTAGGGGAAGGGAGGATTCCCACAGTTCCTAAAGAACCAGTGACAAATTGGCTGTACTCTATCAACTGCATGAGGTCAAGGAAGAGAGAAAGAGAGACAGAGAGACAGAGACAGACAGAGAAAGAGAGAGAGAGAGAGAGAGAGAAAAAAAAAAAAAAACAGATCTCAAGGAACCAAACATCTTTTAGAAGCAAATCCTGTTTCTCAGCTAGGCGCCCTCACTCCCACCCCTCTCCCCACAGGAGCCGGGGATAATATCATGAACACTGAAGAACTCCCACGTTTTGATAGATTTATAACAAAGCCGTCTCCGCAGGAAAAATGACTCTGGATTAATGCCTCCTCCATCCACCTGCCAGCTGGGAGCATTCTTTTCTCAGCTCCCAAGTGTTCCTAAGCCTTTTAAGGCCACCATGCACACACACACCAGGCTCCAGATACCTTCAGAAAAGGCCCGGAGAGGCGACAGGCCACCTAACGAAGAAGCCTGGGGTGGGGCGATGCGAAAGGAAGAAAAGCCGGACTTCCTAGGACTGGGCAGACAGAGCAGACCAAGCTGACCCAAGGGGGCTGGCCCGGGAAGTCCAGCCCAGGTGTGATGTCTTCCTGGGGGGTGCTTCCTAAAGCCCAGGTGTCAGAGGGCAGCTTCTCTGGGAATGTCCCTGCTGGGAAGGGGGCTAACGCCACGTCTTTTCATTCTGAAGTGGATGCTCAAAACAAAACACCGGTCCTTGAACTGCCGGGTCTCTCACGGCCCCACATGGCCAGCAGCCTGTTCCCACAGCGAGACCCAGCCACGGGTCACCCCACCCCTGCCCCACTCAGAGGCACTTGCCATCACGGGGGCCTCGGCCTGGCACAGGAACACCTCGTAAGTGTTGAGGAATCTGGCTCTGACTCTGAAATGTCCTATGAGCAGCAGGCCCCTGGCTGTCAGGTCAGGACTGTGGCCAACCTCACACTCCCTAGAATAAAGCCCACGTGGGAAATCCTGCCCTTTCGTGGGCCAAATCGCCTCGCCTAAATTCTCCCTGTCTCCAGGACCTGACGGGAATGCTGTGCAAGTTCAGAAAAAGGCCAGACCAGTGTGTCGTGGTGTTGGACATTCGGCTTTGACGCGCCAGCAAGAGAGAGCGGTTTCATGCCAGCTGGACCAAGCACCCTCAAATGTGTCGGGCCTGCAGGTCAGCCTTGTGCCCAGCAGGGCTGACCCTACTGCCACCTCCACGGTCACACTGGGTCCTTTCCACGTTTTCCAGACCCCTCTGCTCTGCCCTCACAGCTCCCCTGCTGGGCTCCTTCCTAGGTCCCGAAGCACAGGAAGCTTTATACTGCCCATTGCTTCTGCTCGTGTGTCTTTGTCTGTGTGTATGTTGTGTTATTACTCGGAACCATCTGTTGCAATCACCTATCGTTGTATTATGGTAAAATGCATAAGAAATTTACCACCTTAACCATTTTTAGGTATACAGTTCTATGGTGTTAAGTACATTCACATTGTTGCACAATCATCACCACCTCCATCTCCAGAATGTTTCCATCTTCCCAAATTGAAACTCTGTACCCATTAAACACTAACTCTTCATTTCCGCTCCCCTGATGTTGGGCAATCACCATTCTGCTTTCTGTCTGTATGAACTTGACTACTCTAGGTGTGTCCTATAAGTGTAATCATACAGTACTTGTCTTTTTTTTTTTTTTTTTTTTTGAGATGGAGTCTCTCTCTGTTGCCCAGGCTGGAATACTGTGGCACCATCTTGGCTCACTGCAACCTCCGTCTCCTGGGTTCAAGCAATTCTTGTGCCTCAGCCTCCCGAGTCTCTGGGATTACAGGCGTCCACCACCACACCTGGCTAATTTTTTACATTTTTTTAGCAGAGACAAGTTTCGCCAAGTTGGTCAGGCTGGTCTTGAACTCCTGACCTCAGGTGATCCACCCACCTCAGCCTCCCAAAGTGCTGGGATTACAGGCTTAAGCCACAGCACCCAGCCTGGTACTTGTTCTTTTGTGTCTAGCTTTTTTCACCAGGCATAACGGCTTCAAGGTTCATCCAAGTTGTAGCATGTGTGAGAATTTGCTACCTTTTTAAGGCTGAATAATATCCCATTGTATGTTGTATTAGTCCATTCTCAGGCTGCTAATAAAGACATACCCAAGACTGGGTAATTTATAAAGGAAAGAGGCTTAATTGACTCACAGTTCAGCATGGCTGGGGAGACCTCAGGAAACTTACAATCATGGCAGAAGGGGAAGCAAACATGTCCTTCTTCACATGGCAGCAGCAAGGAGAAGTATAGGCCGAAGAGGGGAAAAGCCCCTTATTTTAAACCATCGGATCTCATGAGAACATACTCACTATCATGAGAATAGCATGGAGGTAACCTCCCCCATGATTCAGTTACCTCCCACTGGGTCCCTCCCACCACACCATGGGGATTATGGGAACTACAATTCAAGTCGAAACTTGGGTGGGAACATAGCCAAACCATATCACATGTATAAACCACACTGAGTTTGTTCATTCATCAATCCATGGACATTTAGGTTGCTTCCAACTCTCAGCTCCTGTGAATCATGCTGCTATGAACAAGGGTGGTACAAATATCTGTTCCAGTCCCTGCTTTCAATTCTTCTGAGTATATACCCTGTCAATCACTTTTTAGCTTTTTATTGACATATAAAATTGGTCAGAAAATTGCTCACAAAGCATACTGCTCATGGAATTTTCACAAACTGAATACATTGATGTGAATCAGCCTCAGGCCAAGAACCAGAACCTTATCCCCCCCACACTCACCATCAGAAGCCACCTAATGCCACCTCCTCCACAGTCACTACCCTCCATCCAGCCAGGGTAGCCAATATTGTGACTGCCAACAGCATACGCTAGCTTTGCCTGGTTTTGCACTCGACATAAATGGAATCATAGAGTATGCATCAGGCTTCTTTTACTCAACATTATGTTTCTGAGTTCTGGCCACTTGTTGCATACAGTTATAGGCTATCCATACGTATTCCTGTGTAGCATTCCACTGTATGATATATCACAAGCTATTTTTCTATTCTACTGTTGATGAGCATTCATGGATAGTGTCCAGTTTGGGGCTGCTACAGGAGTGTTACAATGAACACATGTCTCTTGGTAAGCATATGGGCACATTTCCAATGGGTATATACCCAGGAGTGGAATTGCTGCGTTATAAGATGGGCACATGTCAGCTTTAGTAGACGCCGCTGATATGGTTTGGCTGTGTCCGCACTCAAATCTCATCTTGAATTGTCGTTCCCATAATCCCCATGTGTTGTGGGAAGGACCAGGTAGAGATAATTGAATCATGGGGCAGTTTCTCCCATCCTGTTCTTGTGATAGTGAGTGAGTTATCACGAGATCTGATGGTTTTATAAGGGGTTCTCCTTCACTGGGCACTCATTCTTCTCCTTCCTGCTGCCACGTGAAGAAGGACATGTTTGCTCCCCCTTCTGCCATGATTGTAAGTTTCCTGAGGCCTCCCTGGCCATGCTGAACTGTGAGTCAATTAAGCCTCTTTCTTTTATAAATTACTCAGTCTTGGGTATTTATTAGCAATGTGAGAATGGACTAATACAGCCACAGAACTCTTTTTTATTGAAATGTTTATACTCCTGCCAGCAGAATATTTTATCAACACCTGATATTCTTCGTCTTTTCCCATTTTAGGCACTCTGATAGTGCCTTGTGGCTCTAATTTGCGTTTTCCTGATGATTAACAAAGTGGAGCACTGGATCATGTTTATTATTTTCTCTTATGTTTTGTTTTGTTGACATGGTCTCTCTCTCTCTGTTGCCCAGGCTGGCGTGCAGTGATGGGTGCAATCATAGCTCACTGCAGCTTCCAACTCCTGGGCTCAAGCAATCTTCCTGCCTCAGCCTCCCAGCAGCTGGGACTACAGGCACCACCTGGCCAAATTTCTTATTTTTTGTAGAGATGAGGTCTCCCTATATCACCCAGGCTGCTCTCAAACTCCTGGCCTCAAGCAATCCTACTGCCTCAGCCTCCCAAAGTGCTGGTGTGAGCCACCACACTGGGCCACCTCTTATGTTTTAGGTGCAGTTCACAATCCCCCAATAAGAAGGCAAGGCAGAGATTAGGAAGTAATCCTGGCCTGTGCTGTGTTGTATAAGACAAGGCTAAAATCCCCACTCACCCGACCAGGTTGCTGTCATGGGCCCTGGGCTGGATTAGTCTCAGCTGGTCTGCTTCTCAGTCACTGTGTTTGCTCATAACAGGGTCCCAAGGACCAGGACTTCTGCCAAGAGTGCCAGACGTCACAAGGCTGGCAGCGGCAGATACAAAAAGCCAACAATGCCATAAATAAAAGTGTGCAATTCTTCAGAACAACAGTTTCTCTTTGGGACACACATCTCAAACAACAAGGGGAATTCCACAGTCAGTAGAGGAACAAAGAGTAACCCACATCTGGTCTTGTTTAAGAGTCTCACGAATCAACTCCCCGAACCAGACTGGATCCTTTGGTCCACCCAAATCCAATTTGATTCAATCCAGCAAAAATGTATTGAGTCCCTACTGTATGACAAGCATTGAGTTAGACAATCTCAGGGTCACAGACGTGGAAGATGGTTCTAGCCCTCTGAAAGCTGACAGTCTACATGAACATAACTATGAGATGAAACGTGATAAACACCACAAGTAAGGTATTAACATAACCCAGGCAGAACATAACAAATTTAATAAAGAGAAAACGTTGGGTTATAGAGAATCAAGGCAACTTCATGGAGAAAGAGGAGTTTAAGATACTCTGAACTACCGGCAGGAGATCTCAACAGTGGGAAACTGGCAGGAAAGGCCCTCCAGAAAGGAAGGAACAGAATGAACTAAAACAAAGAGGTCAAGAAAGTGAAGATTGGCTGGAGAAAGTTTCAGTTTGGCAGCAGAATGACAAGCGCAAACCCCATGAAGAAAGATACTAACTGACAGGATGACATAAAAACTAACCATTAAAACAACAACAACAACAAACTCTATAAACAGAAATAAAAGGCAAACATCACATTGGAGAAAATGATTTGCATCCAAAGGAAGACAAAGGAGATTGTTTACATGAATTCTTGCAATCCTCAAAATGATGAGGTAGTGCCATACACATGACATAGTCCTTACTGACCAGATAAGATATACATGACAGGCCGGGCACAGTGGCTCATGCCTGGAATCCCAGCACTTTGGGAGGCCAAGGCGGGCCGATCACGAGGTCAAGTGATCAAGACCATCCTGGCCAACAACATGGTGAAACCCTGTCTCTACTAAAAAAAAGACAAAATTTGGCTGGGCATGGTGGCACACGCTTGTAGTCCCAGCTACTCAGAAGGCTGAGGAAGGAGAATCACTTGAACCCAGGAGGCAGAGCTTGGAGTGAGCCGAGATCGTGCCACTGCACTCCAACCTGGGCAATAGAGCAAGACCCCGTCTCAAAAAAAAAAAAAGAAAAAAAAGAAAGATATGCATTACATATTGCTGAGCAGGAAAAGCAGGTTACCAAATAAGAGAGAGTAAAATGCATGCAAAATTATATAAAATTATGCATATATACACACACACACACATACACACAGAGCATATATAAGACATCAAGCAAGATGTTTTGAAGATCTTCCATCAAAATGTTAATGACACTGGGGGTGGTGGCTCATGTCTGTAATCCTAGCACTTTGAGAGGCCAAAGTGAGAGGATCATTTGAGTTCAGAAGTTCAAGACCAGCCTGGGCAACACAGTGAGACCTTGTCTCTATTTAAAAATAAAATAAAATAAAAACACTTTAAAATGCTAATTATCATCGTTCCTAGGTGGAAAGGATTACTCAGTACATTTTTCTTCTATATATTTTTTCACATTGTTTATTTAAAATAATGTATATTATTTTAAATTCAGAAAAAGGTGATTTAATTTTTTGAAATAACATGTGCAGCAATGATTTTGCCTATTACATAAGCGAAGATTTTTTCATAAGAAAGAGTTCAAGATATTCTCGTAATATTTCTGGTAGAAACATAAATGCTTTAAAATCTTTTTGGAGAACAAATTTAAATTTAAAATGTGCTTATCTTTTGAACAGACATTTTACCTCCAGGAATTTATTATGAGAAAATTATAAAACTATACAAATATGTATCTATGATGTTCACTGTAGAATTTTTTAGGTAGCGAGGAAGGAAGGAAAGTAGGTAGGTAGGTAGATAGGTAGGTAGGAAGGAAGAGAGGGAAGGAAGGAAGGAAAAAAATGGAAATAACTGAAGGTCTTGGTCAAATAAATTACTCTACACTCATAAAGTAAGAGACAATGGCACTTTTTTTTTTTTTTTTAGATGGAATTTTGCTCTTGTTGCTCAGGCTGGAGTGCAATGGCGCGAACTCGGCTCGCTGCAACCTCCACCTCCCGGGTTCAAGCAATTCTCCTGCCTCAGCCCCCCAAGTAGCTGGGATTACAGGCATGAACCATCACACCCAGCTAATTTTTTGTATTTGGTAGAGACAGGGTTTCACCATGTTGTTCAGGCTGGTCTCGAACTCCTGACCTCAGGTGATCCACCTGCCTCGGCTTCCCAAAGTGCTGGGATTACAGGCATGCGCCACTGCGCCCGGCCAATGAGACTATTAAAATAATGTTATACAGTAGTTAACAACACGGACAAACTGTTTCTCATATAGCAAATAAAAAGCCCAGTTTACAAAACAATATGCAAAGCATACTTCCATTTCATTTAAAAAATTTGGCCGGGTGCAGTGGTTCATGCCTGTAATCTCAGCACTTTGGGAGGCCGAGGTGGGTGGATCACAAGGTCAGGAGATCGAGACCATCCTGGCTAACATGTGAAACCCCCTCTCTATTAAAAATACAAAAAATTAGCCAGACGTGGTGGCATGTGCCTGTAGTCCCAGCTACTCGGGAGGTTGAGGCAGGAGAATTGCTTGAACCCAGGAGGCGGAGGTTGCAGTGAGCTGAGATCGCACCACTGCACTCCAGCCTCGGTGACAGAGTGAGACTCTATCAAAAAAAAAAAAAAAAATTCAAGTATAAAGGAAAATGAAAATGGAAATATACCAGAAGAATATATGCTCAATGTTACTAGTGTGTTCCCTAGAAGGAAAGATTTAAGGTTATTATTTTTCTATTTTTCTATATTTTCTTAAATTTCTAAAATTAATATGCATTGTTTTTGGAGTCAGAAAGAAAATGAGTACTAGAAGTTAAAAACAAAAGCTGTCCTGGCCCATGGAAAAGTGAGAGAAAAATCGCTTATCTCCCTAAAAACCATAATCTCCCCCACAACATACATTCCCACCAGCATCTCACTAACCTCTCTCTTCTCCACACCCCAGCTACTGGGGGTGCTTGTTTTCTTCATATGCAGGTGTGGCTAGAAACACCCAGCATCCACCCACAGGCTGCTCCAGTCCAGATCATATTTGGCCCTGGCTGTGTCTGACACCACAGGAACCTCACAGATGAGGTTCTCACCAGTGCCATGGTTTCAGCAATATCTGTTTCCACCTGCAACATCAGACAGGCCAGATATGCTGCAATGACCCTTCCCAGCCATCCTGCAAGACCTGCTCCACAGGCTCCTTAAGGCATTCACCTGCCCCCTCTTACCTCCCAGGGCCTGCAGTTGAGCTCACTGTGAACAGTGATCTCCCGACTGCACAGGTGCCTCCCAGGACATCTGGCTGCAGGCCTTGCTGGAGACCCTGCACTGTCAGGTAAGGCCAGTAAGCCTGTATGGGACGCTGATAATGAAACTGCGAATAAGTAGGTAACAAATACGGCGCATCAGCGTCACACGAACAGGTGGCATCAACCTTATGTCTGGGAATGGGCATGGGAGGCATCATTTATCCAGCAAACTTGGAAGTAAACGATGCCAGGTGACAATAAAGAATTGAGCAAAACGTCCACTCTACAGTCACGATAACGGTAGGAAGTCCTTGACTAAAACCCATTCATGCTACTCAACAGAATCATCTGATCCTCATTCAGAACCTATTTATTCTTAGTTTACATTCAGTTTTGAATATTTCTCTTTCTTGGGAGAGGTCAGAGTAAGTCAATCAGGAGCAGAAAATTTGCAAAGGAGAACAAACACTTACATTTACATGGATGTTCACTGCAGCTGGAACATCTGGAGAAACCTAGGTACACAGGGGACTGTTTCAATAAATTATGTTACATGCATTCAGTGGCATACTAGGGAATCCACTGATTTAGCAAGATTGCTACAATATATTAAGTGATAAAAGCACTTAATTGCACGAATAGTGCGCTTTCTATTTGTGTTCTGGTACAGGACAGATGTGAATATATATCTTCATTTTTTTGTTGTTTGTTTGGATTTTTGTTGTTGTTGTTTGTTTGTTTGTTTGTTTTGAGACAGAGTCTCGCTCTGTCGCCCAGACTGGAGTGCAGTGGCGTGATCTTGGCTCACTGCAACCTCTACCTCCTAGGTTCAAGTGATTTTCCTGCCTCAGCCTCCTAAGCAGCTGGGATTACGGGCACACGCCAACACACCTGGCTAATTTTTTTGTATTTTTAGTAGAGATGAGGTTTCACCATGTTGGTGAGGCTGGTCTTGAACTCCCGACCTCGTGATTTGCCCACCTCGGCCTCCCAAAGTGCTGGGATTATAGGCCTGAGCCACCGCACCAGGCATATCTTCATATTTTTTAACATAAATAGAAGCACACTGCATTTAATAGGTCTGGAAGGGTACAAAATGTTACATTTTCCAGGGTGAACAAGCGTTGACATAGGAGGGAAACATATCTTACAGCAGCGTTTGAATTTCTGACTTTTGACCTCTTATTTTTGTACTATTTGAAATGTTTTCCACGTCTGCAAATTATGGCCTCAATTAAAACAACGGTTTATAAAAAGAAAAAGGAGAGGGCCGGGCGCGGTGGCTCAAGCCTGTAATCCCAGCACTTTGGGAGGCCGAGACGGGCGGATCACGAGGTCAGGAGATGGAGACCATCCTGGCGAACACGGTGAAACCCCGTCTCTACTAAAAAATACAAAAAACTAGCCGGGCGAGGTGGCGGGCGCCTGTGGTCCCAGCTACTCGGGAGGCTGAGG
>NW_012101310.1:532797-535127 GCF_000951045.1 Mandrillus leucophaeus | reverse complement strand
GCCATTTCAATCAGAAACACAGAGGAATTATTTTTTAAGGTGATCAAATCAGTCTAAAGTTCATTTGGAAACAAAATGCAAAAGACCAGCCAAGGAATTTTGTAATCATGGGATTCATGCCCTAAAATAATTAAAATATTAAAACAGTGTGGCACTGGCAAAAGAACACAGATGCGTATCATTGGACAGAAAGAACTCCAGAAACAGACCAAAGAAAATGAACAAACAGACCAATGAGAATTAACACATGGCAAAGAAGCATTTTGGATGGGTTAGGGGAAGGGTAACACTGACAAAGTGTAAGGTTGGATTCTTTACCTTACATTAGCTATCAGATCATTTTAGGAATGGATTCAAGATTTAAGTATAAAATATTAAGCTATGAAAGTGCTAGAATAAACTAAAAAGTAAATGAATACCTTATAACCTCTTACAGAAATGACACCAAAGGCAGAAGTTAAAAATAAAATACTTTTATAAAACTAAAAAGCATTTTTCCACATGAACAAGCACCAGAAGCAAAACTGAGAGGCAGGAGACAAACTCGGGAAAACTGTTTGCAATTGAAATAACAAATAATTTACATCCTCAATATTCAAAGAATGCTCACAAATGAGTAACAAAATATTCATCCCTCAATGGAAAAAATACACAAAGGTCCTGAATAAGCAATTTCCCAAAAAGGGAACACAAGTGGCTAACAGACATATTATTTTAAATGTTCAAAGAAATGCATACTTTTAAAACGAATATGCTATTTCTTTTTCTTTTTTTTTTTTTTTTGAGACAGAGTCTCGCTCTGTTGCACAGGCTGAAGTGCAGTGGCGTGATCTCAGCTCACTGCAACCTCTGCCTCCCAGGTTCAAGCGATTCTCCTGCCTCAGCCTCCTGAGTAGCTGGCATTACAGGCACGCGCCACCATGCCCTGCTAGTTTTTGTATTTTTAGTAGAGACGGGGTTTCACCATGTTGGCCAGGCCAGTCTCGAACTCCTGACCTCGTGATCCTTCCACCTCAGCCTTCTAAAGTGCTGGGATTACAGGTGTGAGCCACTGCGCCTGGCTTCAATATGCTATTTCTTACCATTCCATTTAGCAAAGATTTCATAAAGGACAATACACAGCCTCAGTGAGGTTATAGAGAAACTGCCACTCTTTGATGCTGCTGATGAAAATACAAATAAGTAAAACTTATCTGACAAGCAATTTGCCAATACGTATAGAAGACTTAAAGGGTTTCAAAATGTGTATATATACACACATTTTAATATAGCTACGTTTAATATGTATATACACATTTATATGTATATATTATATTCACACATATATATACACACACACATACCCCCTGACCCACCAAATGTGGTTCTAAGACTCTATCCTCCAAAAAGAACTAAACAGACACACAAAGGTTTAGCTGCAAGAATGTGCATCACTGTGCTATTGGTAACAGAAAAAAACTGGAAATAACCTTCAGACCCTACAGTGGGAAACTCATCAGAATCTGTGGTATATTCATGTACTAAGATGCCAAGCAGTCATGAAAATTACGTTGCAGCAAGAGAGTCAAGATATCAGTAAGTTTTAAAAAGCAGGTTACAAAATAGTATATGTTTGAATATAAAATCCTGTTTGTAGAAACTGAATGTTTGTACGCATTAAAAGGTAAAACAGAAGTGTATATAACAAAATGGAAATAGTACGTATACTAGAAGTTTCTCTGGACAATGGGATAATGAGTGATTTTTTTTCTTTTAACTTGTCCACATTTTCTTTTTTGAGACAGGGTCTCGCTGTCTCCTAGGCTGGAGTGCAGTGCCGTAATCTCATCTCACTGCAACCTCCATCTCCCGAGTTCAAGTGATTCTCCTGTCTCAGCCTCCCAAGTAGCTGGGACTACAGGCGCACGCCACCACACCCAGTTAATTTTTGTATTTTTAGAAGAGACAGGGTTTCACCATGTTGGCCAGGCTGGTGTCAAACTCCTGACCTCAAGTGATCCACCTGCCTCAGCCTCCCAAAGTGCTGGGATTACAGGCGTGAGCCACTGCACCCGGCCAACTTGTCCACATTTTCTAAATGTTTTAAAATTTACACTGCCAGGCACAATGGCTCACTCCTGTAATCCTACACTTTGAGAGGCTGAGGCGGGAGGACCACTTGAGCCCAGGAGTTCAAGATCAGCCTAGGCAACATAGCAAGACACCATCTCTACAAAAAATACGAAAATTAGCCAAGTGTGGAGGCTCTCATCTGTGGTCTCAGCTACTCAGGAGACTGAGGTGGAGGATCACTTGAGTCTGGGAGGTCAAGACTACAGTGAACTGTGATC
>NW_012101310.1:527945-528747 GCF_000951045.1 Mandrillus leucophaeus | reverse complement strand
CCTGTCCTCCAGCCTCAGCCTCTCCCACTATGTCCTCAAAAGCCCATCTCTCCCTCTGGCCTCAAAAGGATAGACAGGCATATGGGCTTCAGGACTTCTGGGGCATAGAAGGGAGCAGCGATAATTTTGCTTGGTCACTACGCTACTGTGTCCAGATAGCTTGTTAGTGTGAAAGAAAAGAAGTTTGTTTGGCCACTCTAACAAGTCCCCGCCAGAAACTGCAGGAGGTTGGTAGCAGGAGCCAGGCTGTAAAAGGGAGATGAAACCCCCAGCTGGAAAAAGATGATCACAGGCAAGCGGCTGCAGCTGTAAATGAAAAGCTTTGTCTCCAGCGCCGTGGTGTTTGGGGTGAGCGGAGGTAGAAGGGCCCTGAGTGTCCGAAAGCACCCATCATGTTCAAGGTGGTCTCTGCAGGCAGGGGAAGTACAGAGCAGGCGTCCTCAGAAGGGACAATGAACATTTAGGTTCCACCCAGCAGTGAAAAACTCAGTACAGGCAGGGAACAGGGAACACCTGAGACAGTCCTTCTGGCAAAACTTGTGCTTTATCAACAAGAAATTGTCACCCAGGACATGGCTCTAATGTGTTTATTAAGGTATAAAAAGTAGAAATTGGAGAATAGCCAAAACATATGTCCTTAACCTTTTTTTTTTTTTGAGATGGAGTCTTGCTCTGCCACCCAGGCTAGAGTGCAGTGGCATGAACTCAGCTCACTGCAACCTCCGCCTCCCGGGTTCAAGTGATTCTCCTGTCTCAGCCTCCCGAGTAGCTGGGACTACAGGCGCCCACCACCACGCCTGGC
>NW_012101310.1:523450-524880 GCF_000951045.1 Mandrillus leucophaeus | reverse complement strand
AAAAAAAAAAAAAAAAAAAAAGAAAAGAAAAGAAAAGAAATAAGCCAGTGACTGAAGGACAAATACTGTATGATTGCACTCATATAGGTAGCTAGAGTACTCAGATTCCTAGAGACAAAGTAGATTAGAGGTTTCCAGAGTCTGCGGCAGGAAGAAGTTGTTTGAGGTGTGTAGAGTTTCAGTTTAGGAAGATGAAAAAGTTCCGGAGATGGATGGTGATGATGGTGAATGTACTTCATGCCACTGAACTGTACACATAAAAGCCGTTAAATGGGCCAGGCATGTTGGTTCACATCTGTAATCCCAGCACTTTGGGAGGCCAAGGCGGGCAGATCACCTGAGGTCAGGAGTTCGAGACCGGCCTGACCAACATGGAGAAACCCCGTCTCTACTAAAAATATAAAATTAGCTGGGCATGGTGGCGCATGCCTGTAATCCCAGCTACTGGGGAGGCTGAGGCAGGGGAATCACTTGAACCTGGGAGGCAGAAGCAGAGGCTGCGGTGAGCCGAGATGGTGCCATTGCACTCCAGCCTGGGCAATAAGAGAGAAAGTCCATCTCAAAAAAATGTGGTTAAACGTAGGATGCAGTTTAACTTTGGTCAGGCACTGTGGCTTGAGCCTGTAGTTCCAGCTACTGGGGAGGCTGAAGCACAAGGATCCCTTGAACCTAGGAGTTTTGAGGTTGCAGTGAGCTGTGATCCTACCACTACACTCCAGTCTGGGGGAGAGAGCGAGACCCTGTCTCTAAAAAATAAAGAAAAATGGTTTAGATGGTACATTTTATGTTATGTATATTTTACCACAAATTGAATAATAATAAAAAGTTTGACACATAACATGTTTCAATTTTTAAAGTTTGGGGGAGGAAAAGTCACTTGAGGGAAACAGCTCATTCTCTGATAATGCCAAATAAATGAGGTGTTATTGTAGGCAGACATAAGCAGCTCTCCAGAGACCTTGCACTTGGCACTGTCGACTCCTCCGCCTGGCAGCCAGTGCCCTCCTCAGCTGGCTGTTTTTCAATCCATCTCCCTTTGGTCAGCTTCACACGCCCTGCGTTTCCCCGCTGCGCCCAGGCTGAGGGTCCCGATGGAGGGGAGGACATAGCTAGCGAGGCTGCCCGGCTCTTGCCCACCCAGCTCCAGGCCTGCCTTAGACGGGCACCCACCCTCAGAGTGGCCAAGCCTCCTCAAGGCCCTGCCAGCCTCCCTGCCCCCTTCTCTTGGCTCCCAGTCCATAGGAGCATTTGACTTTCTAATTCTTCCCTCCTTACAACAAAAAGCTAAATGTTCCCCAGGCATTTGGCCTGGTTTCTGTACCCAAGCAGAAAAATGGCCAGAGAAGGCAGGCATCGGGAAGCCTGCCTTAGCAAGGTCTCCTGAGTGGCTGCCCCCTGCACTCTCAGGCTTTATACACTGGCATCGGTGT
>NW_012101310.1:499140-521675 GCF_000951045.1 Mandrillus leucophaeus | reverse complement strand
ACATCAGTCACCAGCACTCAGATGGCGGCCACCCAAGATCCAGGCATGAGGCTGAGGAGAAATTAATCAGTAAACCCAACCGTTTAAATAGTTCAGACACATCACGCTTTGCAGGGTGAACAGGTGCAAGGGTTTCGTGATGGCTGGCCGCAAGGAACCCGGAGAGAGGTTGTTTCCCTGTATTTGGAATCGTTCAGACTCTTGACACTGGAAGGAGAACAACAGATTGAACCCTGAGGTCCTCCATGCATGCTTCCAGCCAGCTCGGAAATGGTTACTGTGGCTCAGCCAAGCTGCCAGCCCTGTCTGAAAACCCAAAACCTGCAAAGAAGATAATTGAAGCAGAAAAATCCTCCATCTGTGGCATCTGAACGTGTTCCAGGCTTCCGGGTCTGCCCTGGGGTCTCAGTCCTCAAATGAACAACCCACTCAGGAGCGGGTGGAGGTGGGACTCAGGGAGCCCATCCACCCACCTGTCTGTGGCAACTATTTGGCGTGTGTCATTGGGGTGCTAGGAGCTCCAGAGAACATAGAGCTCACTTGGGAGGGACCTCAGAGAACGCCTAAGGCCAATCCCTTGTTTCATAAGAAGGAGCCTGAGGCCCAGAGAGGAGAAAGGACTGGCTCAACCCTACCTAGTGAATTGGTAATAAAGCCACACCCAGAACCCAGAACTCCTGATCCCCACTCATTAGGGATCCTCAAAATCTTTAAGAGCAGGACAAGAAGAAATTTCAAGTCATGGAAGAAGTGGCCAAAAGACCCTGGAAACCTACTTGCAGATGGACGCCCACTGCGCACCCACAGCCCCTCGGCACGGCCGTCGGGAGCTGGTCCCCTGTCTCCTGCCTCCTGCCCCCTGCCTGTCCCCACTAGGTGGCTTGTGCACCACCAATGCCAGCTTGGTGAGCTGGGCTTCTGGCCTACTCCTTCCAGCACAGCAGTATGCTCCTCAGCTCTGGATGTGGTAGTCTCATTCCTGCCTCTGGGGAGGAAGGACAGCAGTGGGGAGCATGGGACAAAGTGGCTCCATTCAGCCTCCTGGTCGAATTGGGGTTTCTACATCTGCTCCTGGGTAGACCACAGCCTCCCTGGGGGCAGGATGTCCAAGGAGCATTCAGGGGAGGAATTCGATCTAACCTCTCCTGTTTTGTATTCTGCAGTGTCACGGCCCTCACACAGGGTCAACTGTTTAGAAAGCGCAAGTCTGGCTTTATGTGAAAGCCATTCTCGAAAGCTACCGGGCAAATCGGCACAGGCCCAGGGTTCCAAACAAAGGATGAGCAGCTGTCTTGAGAAAAGAGAGCTGAGAACACTCAGCTTGATTCAATCCCCTGGGTAATTGTGGAGAAGAGCACCTGGTGGGAGCTCTGAGGATGGCTAATGATCCCAGGACTCTCGTATGTGGGAGCAATGAATGCTTCAAACTCCTCCACCAAATGATGTCTCCCTGCCTCAGTCTCCCCCTTCTCAGCTCCACTGCCCACTGGGTGCCCAGAGTGATCTTCCTACAGCACAAGCCAATCATGGTCCCCTCCCACTTAAAACTTTTCAATATGGTCTTCCTGTTGTCATCAAGATGAAGTCCAAACACTAGAAAAGGCCAATCAGGGCTTGCAGGATAAGACCTTGCCCTACCCTCAAGCTTCATCTCTCATCCCTCACACGCAGCACTCCAGTCACACAGACCCTCTTTGGGTCCTCAAATGCCCCCAGCTCTCTGTCTCTGTGTGGTTCTGTGCCTGCATCTCCCTTCTCCCCAGAATGCTCCTGGCTCCTTGTCAGACCCCAGCTCACCTGGCCACCTTCCACTCATCCTTCTAGGGTGGTGGGTAAAATACGGTTCCAGAACAGACAGCCTGAACTTGAATCCTGAGTCTAACACTGAGAAACTCACTCTGCGACCTTGGTCAAACTGTGTAACCTTTATGAGCCTCATTTTCTTCAGCTCTACAATGAGAATGACAACTTGGCTTCATAGGGTCATGGTGGAAATTAAATGAGACAATGTGTGCAAGGAGCTTCGCATGGTGCCAGGCACATAGAAGGTGGTCAAGCATGCTAGCTGCCATGATGCTGGTGGTGGAACTGATGACGACGGTACTGATGCTGGTGGTGATGGTGAAGCTGATGGTGATATTGAGAAGGAGGTGGGAAGTGAAGACGATGATGGTGACAATAATGGTGATGATGAGAGCAATGATGATGGTGATGATGGCAATGGTGCAGGTGGTGATGGTGATGAGGACAGTGAAGATGACATGACAGTCATGATGACAGCATGATGATGGCAATGATGGCAAAGGAGAGAGTGATGTTGATGACAGTGAGCATGATGATGATGACATCAATGGTGACGATGGTGATAATGAAGGTAGGTGGTCACAGTGATGATTTGTTTGGTGATGATTTCGTTTCCTCCAGGAAGCCTTCCCTGATCCTGCCCCGCAAGTGGCTCAGGTATCTCTTCCTCCTGCTTCCATAGCACCCGTTCTAACCTCTTACAGCCCTACATTGTAACTGCTGGTGTACATTCCCCTCTAGAGTGAGTGCCTTGAGGGCAGGAACCCTATGTTGGTCTCCACTATATTTCCATCACTTAGCATTCAAACTAACATAAGACAGAGGCTTCAGAAATACCCACCGAATGATCTCAATGTTTGTTTTATTTTTATTTTTAGAGATGAGGGTCTCACTATATTGCCCAGACTGCTGGACTCAAACTCCTGGGCTCAAGCAATCCTCCTGCCTCAGGCTCCCCAATCGCTGGGACAACCGGCACAGACCACTGCACTCAGCTTATTGTTAGTTTTTATTTCTGAAGACACCATAACAACTTAATCTCCCTACACCTACTTCCACTTGCTACAATCAATAAGAAAAACCCTCATAAAAAGAATGGAGAAAATAATAATCTCAAACGAGTAACAAACGGGATACTACCTGGTGTTTATGAAGTGGCATTCATAAATTATCAACTGGGGCAAAAATGAATCTCACTTAGGCTCTACGGCTTCCTGCAAGAGACCATCTGGGCGATTCCTGCAAAGAGCCCTGACTTGGAAATCCCATGAGTGGTAGCAGTGAGGGCCAGGGAAGAGGAGAGGAGACAGTTCTCCCTACATGTGCCCCTCTGCCACCCCACGAGAAGCTGAGCTCCGAGAACTGGGGCTTTGGTCTGGTTTGTTCACTGCTGAATCCCCAGCATCTCGAACGCTCTTGGCACATAGCAGGTACCCAAAACCTATTTGCTGATTGGCTGAATGAAAACGGCTGTAACAGCAGCAGTCATTTGAGTACCCAACTGTGTGTAGGCCCCATGCAAAGCCCTCTCCTGTGTGTCACTGAAGTTGGTACTTTTGTTATTTCCATTTCACAGACGAAGTTACTGAGGCTAGAGCTGCCGGGATGGTTGGTGATCCTGTGGACATTGATCTGTAGATGGAAGAACTGAGGCACGGTAGCAGAGAAGCTAACTGTCGCCAATATCCATCCTCCACTTCCTTTTAGTTAAGGGACACGCGGCCGGGTGCGGTGGCTCAAGCCTGTAATCCCAGCACTTTGGGAGGCCGAGACAGGTGGATCACGAGGTCAGGAGATCAAGACCATCCTGGCTAACACAATGAAACCCCGTCTCTACTAAAAAATACAAAAAACTAGCCGGGCAAGGTGGCGGGCGCCTGTAGTCCCAGCTACTCGGGAGGCTGAGGCAGGAGAATGGCGTGAACCTGGGAGGTGGAGCTTGCAGTGAGCCAAGATCTGGCCACTGCACTTCAGCCTGGACAACAGAGTGAGACTCCATCTCAAAAAAAAAAAAGGGACACGTGATCACCCAGCCAGAGATAGGCTGCAGCCAGGTGTGGCCACATGATGAAGTCTGAGGCAATGGGATATGAGTGGAAATGACACGTGCGTCCACTGCACTTCCTTAAAGGAAATTGCTCTCCCTCCCCTTCCTCTCTTTCCCTCTTCCAGCAGGCTGGAATGAAGACAGGGTGCTGGAGGACCAGCTTCCATCAGGAAGCCGAGGACAGCCCCCCAGAGGGTGGCAGAGCAGACAGACAGGGGGCTGGGTCCTGCCCTGGAAGGCAATAATGGGACAGCACTGCCTACTCACCCCATGCATCCCCACCACCCAGCCACGAAGTGAGGGAAAGTGGCATCCACCTCGCTTGAGCCAGTGTGTTCTGAGGTCTGTGTGTTACGGCAAATGAGCCTACAGCTACCCAGGAGGTCCTTGCCCAAGTCACACAGCTCACTTCTTCTGTTTGTTTCTGTAGCATCCCGGTACAAGTGCATGAAGCTGCCGGCTCTACTCTCATTGCTCCAAGTATCAGAAAGAAGTGTTAGAAACTGCAAAGAATGGGGCCGGGCGCCGTGGCTCCTGCCTGTCATCCAGCATTTTGGGAGGCCGAGGCGGTCGGATCACGAGTTCAGGAGATCGAGACCATCCTGGTTAACACGGTGAAACCCCATCTCTACTAAAAATACAAAAAATTAGCCGGGCGTGGTGGCAGGTGCCTGTAGTCCCAGCTACTTGGGAGGCTGAGGCAGGAGAATCACTTGAACCCGGGAGGCAGAGGTTGCAGTGAGCCGAGATCGTGCCACTGCACTCCAGCCTGGGCAACAGAAAGACTCCATCTCAAAAAAAAAAAAAAAAAAAAAAAAAAGAAAGAAAGAAAGAAAAAGAAAAAATACAAACAATTAGCTGGGCATGGTGGCCTGTACCTGTAGTCCCAGCTACTCAGGAGGCTGAAGTAGGCAGGGGAATCACTTGAATCCGGGAGGCAGAGGTTGCAGTGAGCCGAGATCGTGCCACTGCATTCCAGCCCAGGCAACAGAGTGAGACTCCTTCTCAAAACAAAACAAAACAAAACACAAAAACACTGCAAAGAACACAACCAACGCCGAAGAGGCCCACAGGAAGGCTGTGGAATGTCCAGAGGTCTCCTCCCACCAATGCTCTGGAGTAGAGCAGGAAAAAGGAGCTGGTGCTTAGGGTGTTGTCCCCCAGATGGAAATCTCTGCAACGAGTCACCCCCACTTCCCAAAGGGCCACCCGGTGACAGCGTCCTGTGAAAACAACACTCTGGTGGCCGTTTCTACACTGGAATGAGGACACATTGGGGTTTGGGTTTCCCTCCCACACAACGACTAGACAAGGCAGCCTCTTTTTATTTAAATCATCCTGTACCTTCATGGAATTTTTCTCTTGCTAACCCCAGCACGTTAGTGAAAGCTACAGGAATATCTTATCTCATGCATGACACGTGCTTCTTAAAAGTTAACAATTCTGCATTTCTACAAACTGTATCCTTTTGGAAACGTATTTCGTAAGCTTTCCATTTGAAAGAATGCTAACATGATCGACAACCAAAAGTGGATCATCACCCCCACGACAGACGCTTTTTCAATCCCCTTCTCCAGCCCAGTGGCTCTCATCAGCCACTCTGCATCTCCTCAATGTGCCTCTCAAAGGCCAGAGCCCAGAAGCAAATGCAATATTCAAAGCAAATCTGTCTCTCCCCAAGGAAGCGAAGATTCATCTCTGTGCCTGCTAACAGAAAACTCGACCCAAAACGGCTTGAATTATGTGGGTTTGGGTAACTGAAGGTCCGGAGGTAGAACAGGGTTCATTCAGGGATGGGATCCAGGACTTGGTGTCTCCTATCTGTCCTTCTAGGTCCTCTATGCCTTTGTGGTCTCAATATCATCCTTCAGTGGGTGTTCCCAGTGATAGCAAAGGGGATGTAGCAGTTCCAGGCTTCGTATCTACACACCACAGCATTCAAGGTGAGAAAGAGGACTAGTTTCCAGAATCCCCCATAAAAGTACCTTATTTACAAAAGCCTTCAGCCAATGTCCCTTCATGCTTCATTAGAGCGAACCAGGTCACATGACCATCCCTGAACCAATTCCTATAGCCAGGAAAATGCTGTGTATTGATTAATCACGTGGCAAGGATGATGGACTCATCCTGACTGGATTACAAAACCATGGACAATCGGCTGGGTGCAGTGGCTCACGGCCGTAATCCCAGCACTGTGGGAGGCTGAGGTGGACGGATCACCTGAGGTCAGGAGTTTGAGACCAGCCTGGCCAACATGGTGAAACTCTTCCTCTAAAAATACAAAAATTAGCTAGACGTGGTGGTGCACACCTGTAATCCCAGCTACTTGGGAGGCTGAGGCAGGAGAATCACTTAAACCCGGGAGGCAGAGGTTGCAGTGAGCCGAGACCACGCCACTGTACTCCAACCTGGGCGACACAGCAAGACTCCATCTCAGGAAAAAAAAAAAAAAAAAAACACACAGACAATCCCCCAACACCAACGGCAGAACACAGAGGACAAGGGATGGAAAGGGTATTGAGGGGGGTGGTCAGTGTCCTCTACAACCTCCTGTCTCTAGACACTAGATAACTATGATGACTAAAGCTTACATTGACTTCCTTTGGCAACCACATCCATGGTTGACTCAAATAAATCCACCCCTCAGCTAAAACCCTTGAATCTCACTGCTAATATAAGTATCTATAACACGGTAATGGTAATGGTGCAATTCATTCTTTAGACCTAAGGAAGACTTCGGATTTATCCTCCCAACGTTTCATGGATTTGGTTGGTTCCATCATCTTAGCCAATCAAGATCATTTCATAAACTGATTCTGTCATCCAAAAATTAAAAAAAAAAAAAAAAAAAAGCAAGAAACGCTCATGGCCAATCTCTACTCAATGTACTCGTAGAGTAACGCAGACCTCCTATCCTCTCTGTGAAGCCCCCTGTCCGGCGGCTGCAGCAGGCGGTGTGGATGTGCTGCTCACGGTCCCACACTCTGCCTCGTGCCGGAGCGCAGCTGCCCTCACCAGCCAGTTGTGCATGTTCTCAGCCCATTTAAAACAGTGTGAAAAGTGTGGTTGTTTCCATGAAAACTCAACTGTAAAGACTCAACAAAAGCCAGTTACTACATTTACAAAATGCAGCTGTCAAATGAGGTGTAGAGGAGATATCCAAAAAAGATTGGGGCAAAATTATTTTTAAAAATACAAGATGCTGGCCGGGCATGGAGGCTCATGCCTCTAATCCCAGCACTTTGAGAGGCCGAGGCAGGTGGATCACCTGAGGTCAGGAGTTCGAGACCAGCCTGGCCAACATGGCAAAACCCCATCTCTACTAAAAATACAAAAAAATTAGCTGGGTGTGGTGGTGTGCACCTGTAATCTCAGCTACTCAGGAGGCTGAGGCAGAAGAATCACTTGAACCCAGGGGGCGGAGGTTGCAGTGAGCCAAGATCACACCACTGTACTCCAGCCTGGGCGACAGAGCAAGACTCCATCTCAAAAACAAACAAACAAAAAAACAAGATTCTGAACTCAGATAACTTCAAGCTTATCTGAGGAATCACATCACTTTCATGAAACAAACTGCAGACTGGAGACGAGGTTTGTGCAGGAGACAACACAGAACCCACCCAGCAGACCCAAAGTTGGAGAAAACGTCTTAGCCCTGCAGCAAAGTTGGCAAATGGAAGTGCCCTTCCAGGCCTTATGTAAGGTTAAAAGTGAATTTTTGAATATTGATCTGACTTTCTTCATTGTCCAGCCGACTACCGACCTAAGGCTGAAGGCAACCTTAAGGCATGAAAGTGCTTCCTCTATGGCTCTCCCACCTCCGACCCCTAGCCTCCTGCCGTTCATATCTGCAAGGGACTGTCATCAATCTCCTCCTCCCAGGAGTGAAGATGTTGAGAAAGGCCCACCTGAGGCCAGAGCTCTCTCTGTGACAGCAGTCTTCTTCCAACCTGTCTTGATGGAAGGTGGCACTTCATGGCAGGATGTGTGGACGGGTGGGACAGGTGGGTTTGAGGGTGGAGGACGAGAGGTGAGGAGACTATCTGGGTGGGTATGAAGGTCTCCATGCGAACAGAGCTTGGGTGTTGGTGATAAATGGAATGAAACAGGTGCAAACCGAACATCACATGGGGATAATCAACAAGATTAGGTGATTGGTTGAGACATCAAAGATTAATATGGGCTCCTGGGTGATCTTCATTGGCATAGAGATAACCACAGAGGAAGTACGTTTTGGTCATTAAGATGAGTCTGTAGAAGAAACAGTTTCTCCTCACTCTCACCCTACAACAATCAACACCTCTGGTCACCAAGAAGTGTGAGAGGATTTTCTTCCCCAACAACAAAGCAAACAACTGTGCAATGGACACCAGTTGGGTGTCCTCCAATTTAATTCCGACGCTATCTACCTGGATATAGTGTCAAATCCCATCTGTTGAGGGCTCAGTCCCACAAGACTGCCCCCACCACTTCTGATGCCAACCACAAGCCCCAGGTTGTTTAACTTGTGCTTCTGACCAACCAGCTATAAGTCAAGGTTCCCTTGAGCCCCTCCTCAGTTTCAATTAATTTGCTAGAGTGGCTCAGGGAAACACCTTTGCTGGTTAATTATAAAGGATATTACAGAGAATACAGGTGAAGAGATATACAGGACGAGACATGCTCCATGCCCTCCCTGGGACCATCACCCTCCAGGAACCTCCACGTGTTCAGCTATCAGAAGCTCTCCAAACCCTTTCCTTCTGAGTTTTTATGGAGGCTTCATTACACGGGCATGACTGATTAAATCATTGGCCATGGGTGATCAGCCCAACCTTCAACCTTCAACCCCTCTTGCTTCATCAGAGGTGGGGCGGGGAGAGCCAAAGTCCAAGCCCTCTCACCCTGCTGTGGTCTTTCTGGTAACCATCCTCCATCCTGAAGCTACCTGGAGGCTGCCAGCCACCAATCAATCATTAGCATACAAAAGACATCTGATCGCTTTGAAGTTTCCAAGGATTTTAGGAGTTGTGTGCTAAGAAACAGGGACCAAGACCAAATATATATTTTGCAATATTACAATGAGATTTCAAATGTTCTAAGTTAGAGATAACACTATTGGATGCTTCTAGAGAGACTGGAACAGAGATGGATAACTGGAACCATCCATCTCTTAACTCTAACGGTGAATGGGATCGCTGAGACCAGAAGTATAGAGGGCTCCAGGGAAGGCAGCAAGGAGGACCAGTCAAGGAGGGAGGCAGACGAGGCCTGAGCAGCAATGAGGAGAGAATTCCAGAGGGGATAGAGAGGTCCATGTGTGCCGTGCTTCAGAGGTCACACAGGGGGCTGCATTTAGCTACCAAGGTCATTGGTCACCTCAGTTACAAATGTCAACAATGTGCCGAAGACACTGGGGAGACTGCAGGGAGCCTGGAAACAGGCCTGCTGGGGAATCTCCTCCTCAGGGAGCCAGGAAACAGGCCCACTGGGGAACCACTTCCTCAGAGGAACCACTTCCTCCGGGGCCAGGAAACAGGCCTGCTGGGGAAACACTTCCTTGGCAGTTAGGAAACAGGTCTGCTGGGGAACCACTTCCCAGGGGGAACCACCTCCTTGTGGGGGCCAGGAAACAGGTCCACTGGGGTACCACTTCCTCCAGGGCCAGGGAACAGGCCCACTGGGGAACCACTTCCTCAGGGGAACCACTTCTTTTGGGGCCCATAAACGGGCCCACTGGGGAACCACTTCCCAGGGGGAACCACATCCTTGGGGGCCAGGAAACAGGCCCACTGGGGAACCACTTCCTCAGGGTAACCACTTCCTTCGGGGCCCATAAACAGCTGGGGAACCACTTCCCAGGGGGAACCACATCCTTGGGGGCCAGGAAACAGGCCCACTGGGGAACCACTTCCTCAGGGGAACCACTTCCTTCGGGGCCCATAAACAGGCCCGCTGGGGAACCACTTCCCAGGGGGAACCACCTCCTTGGGGGCCAGGAAACAGGCCCACTGGGGTACCACTTCCTCCAGGGGGAACCACATCCTTGGGGGCCAGGAAACAGGCCCGCTGGGGAACCACTTCCTCAGGGATGGGGACCAGCTAGAAAGGGTGCTAGAGGAAAGAATAGTGTTAAGGAAAAAAGAGACACTGCTCACTATCAAAGCCATCAATACAGACGGGGAGGAGAAGTTAAGCTCCCCAGCCTATCCCATTGTACAGACACATTTTTAAAGGGACTAGAAAAAAGTCCAAAGCTGAGGAAGAAGTGTTTCAGACATTGAAAAAGCTTCCAGAAGGCACAAGAGATGATGTACAAGTTGCTGCAGCTCACCCCCTGGGCATCTCCTACCCCCAAGAACGGTGACCCCACCACCCTGGAGCAGGGTTCTACTCCCCCAGCACAGCAACAGGGGGTCTACAGAAGGGGTCCTTCCATCGCAACCTCAGCTCCGGGCTGCACAAAGGATCTGGGGCCCTGTACCATCAAACTTCTGCTGCTTTGGCGTCTCAGGCCCTCTTCCTGCCCGTGGGTCTCCTCCCCCAGAACCCAAGGCTGGACGTGGAGCAGAGGGAGAGACCGAGGAGTCATTAGGATTGTAGAAGCCATGGGGGCATCCCTGGATGTTCCATTTCTTTCCAGATGGACGCATTCCAGACCTACTAAATCGGCTTCTATGTTCTTCAGAGAATGGGTTCAAAGTAAAAGAGAAGCGTGGAAAGGGGGCTGAACCCTGTCTCCTGGAGCAAACCACATCATTTCTCCGGAATATTGGCTCTAGGAAGATTTTTTGTGTCTGCCTGACTCACTAAAACTTGTTGGAGAAGTTCAGAGGGGCGACTCAGGAGATCACCTTTTCCTTGGGGACGCTCCAGGGACGGCTTCTCTATCCTAGAAGCCCACAGAGTCTCACTTTTCTATCTTATTTGCCACTGCAGGTTGCCCAGAGCTTAGGCCCAGGTACCCTGGTTGACTCCTTCTAAAAGACACTGAGCAAGTCATGTTCTGGAACATAAAACCTCAGCCATAAAGAAGATCTAAGAACAGAAGCTACCCTGAAATGTGGTTAAGGCTGAAGCTGAATGTTTCTGCCAGAATTCGTGGAGACTCTCAGGTACTCATCTTTAAAATGCAGTCAGAAGTCAGAGATTCCAGGGGACAGGATGCTCACGCTCCATCCCTTACCTGCTCCCTTTGTGCCTTTGTGCCACATTCAGTCTCCCTCTAGTAAAGCAGCCCCCGTGCATCTGGCTAACTCCTCCCTGTCCTTCCTTCTAGAAGTTGTTCCTAATGATCCCACTGCCCCACCCCCGGGAACTGCTGCCTGGTATTGGATAGCAACCTGTGTCTCCCCACTGCTTAATCACAGCTTATGATACTTACCTGTCTAACTCTAGACTGGACTGTGAGAGCCCCATGAAAGCAAGGGATCACCATTCTTCTGCTCACTACTGTCCCTACCACCGAGCACAGTGCCTGATGTAGAACGAGGATCAGTAAATCTTAGTTCACTGGGTGGGTGGGTGGATGGATGGATGGATGGATGGATGGATGGATGGATGGATGGGCGGGCAAATTAACAAACAATTCTGAGTGTTGACAAGGAGTGCTTAACCACCATCTGGGAATGGGAACACAGGAGTGGAGTAATGATAATTAAACCTGTCATGGCAAACATATTCCTCAGGATGACCTCCACACTCCCCATAGGGAGCCCAAGACCCCTATAAGCCTCCACAAATACTGACGACCAACACACATTCATTGAACACCAGTCCTGCCTCACCCACTCAGAGGGATTCTTAACTCTCCTGCATGGCTGAAGTTGTGGAGACCTTGATTAAGACTAGAGAAATGGGTGGTTTATACATTTCTTCTGCCTGAAGTTTCTTCCAATGACTCTCCATCATCTTTCCAATTTTCCTGGATATTTTATTAGCAGTAAAGTTCATCTTTCTCAACCTTTTCCCAGTTTGTTTCTAATAGAAGTGTACTTTACTTGTTGTTGTTATTATTCTTATAGCACTTAAAGCATGTCCTCTTTGCCTTAGCTCATTTGGTCTTCACAACTACCTTGTAAGGGAATTGGGGATTATCATCTCCATTTTATAGGTGAGGACACTGAGGCTCAGAGAAGCAACATGAATTGCTCAGAGTGCTAAAATGAGCTGATGGTATATGGCCTGGATTGGTAGCCAAGGCTTTTGATTCTCAGCCACTGCCCCACCTCCAATATCCTGTTGCCTCTGGATGCCTTCCCTCTCACCTCTGATTTATCTGAACTTCTGTTCTCCTGGGGCCGTTCCTCAAACAACATGTAGCCCCAAACCCTGTCCCTCTTTCTGGCCAAAATCTACATCATTACTTCCATTTCTTTTTGTTCCTTTTTTTTTTTTTTTTTAATCTTTCCATTCCCAACTGGAGAATTGGGGCTGGACATCCATGTTTTAGAGACATTGTATCTCCAACTGTTATCGTTCTTTCCTCTGTCTCCTGCTTTGTTAATTCCAAGATGCCCCAAACAGGAAAAAACATGAGACCACAGCCAGTCTGCTGCTCACCCACCTGTTTGATCGTTACCTGCTACAGAGTGGGGTGGGAAACATTTCCAGGAAGGAAAGGGCCAGGCAGCAGCAGGGCCAACTTTCAGCCGCAAAGACACAATCCTTCCCCTCTGACTGCTACACAATGTGAGCCAAATGCTCAGATTCACACTCAAGACACCACACTGGGCATCAAGGTGCTCTAAGTCACCAGGATTTAGGGAAATATGGTGGGTCTACACTGGGCTTCCTAGAATAACTGTAGGGGAACTCCTCCAGCAAGAAGGCACCTCTGACAGTGTGGAGCCAAGAGGCAGGGGCTGAGTCCTCAGGGGCACCCCATCCCGGGTGGAGGCACACGGTTGATAAAGTCACACAGAAGGTAAAAATAACTGACTGTCAAAATACCCTGGAAAGTCACTTAAATCAATAATTATGCAAAGTGTGTGGTTTTGTGTATTCAAGTTGAATTCTAATTGTTAGACATGCCAAAGGCTAAGAAACTGTGAGTTAATCTAAAGTAGGGAACCTAGGCTGGGCATAGTGGCTCATGCCTATAATCCCAGCATTTTGGGACACTGAGGTGAGAGGATTGCTTGAGCCCAGGAGTTCAAGTCCAGTCTGAGCAACACAGAGAGACCGCTATCTCTACAAAAAGATTTAAAAATAACAATAATAATAACTGGGCATGCTGGTGCGTGCCTGTGGTCCCAGCTACTCGGAATGCTGAGGTGGGAGGATTGCTTGAGCCCAGGAGTTCACTGCTGTAGTGAGCTATGATTGCACCACTGCACTCCAGCCTGGATGACAGAGTGAGACCGTCTCTAACAAAAAAAAACAAAACAAAAAAAAATAAATAAATAAATAAATAAAATTAAACAAAGTAGAGAACCTAAAGGGGACGTGTCCAGGCATTCCCATCCCTCTGTCTTTAAGAAATTCCCAGCTGTGGTCAGTGTGCAGGCTGGTGTGGATGGAGGATGGAGGACTCTGCAGACTCCCCCAACCTGGGTGGATTCCACTACACTTGGACACTGGGCCTCCCTCACGTTTAACAAAGGTAGTGGCTGTCACGAGGCTTAAAGGGCACACAGTAGGGTCGTGCATCTTCCACAGGGGTGAGGCTCTCAAATCAACTCTCACAAGCGCAGCCAGCTGAGGGATCATGGGGAATCACCTCCTCTCTCTGACCAGCAGTTTTTAAAAATGACCTCAAGGAGCCCCAGGATTCAGTGGCCTCACATCAAGGGTGAGCCTGGGGTTGAGGGGTGGGCCAGCCCATGGGGCCGCCCTAATGTCAACCCAAGCAACTCGGCTTTCTTCCTCTCTATCTCATTAGATTCCATGTAGGATTCTGTCGGCTAAAAGGGAGTTTGCCAACCACTGACCCGTTCTAGGGTGGGTTTATTTTCCCCCTGGGGAAACACGTCTTCCCCTCACTTCTGTCCTGCCTCTTTCCTGCAGCGCTGGGACTGCAGGGCCACACACACATCCCTCGTCTGAGGCCATAGGTCTCAAAGCTTTCCCCTCCCAAGCAGCTAGGAGGGGCAATGACGAGGAGCTAGGGGAGGGTGACAGGCCGTCCCCTTTCATTCCTGTGACACACCAAGGCCAATTCGTCCTAGCACCAACCAGACGGGACTCTCACAGAGCCCTGTTTTATTTATTTATTTATTGTTTGTTTGTTTTGTTTTTGTTTTCGTTTGAGATGGAGTCTCCCTCTATTGCCCAGCTGGAGTGCAGTGGCATGATCTTGGCTCACTACAACCTCCACCTCCCAGGTTCAAGCGATTCTCCTGCCTCAGCCTCTTGAGTAGCTGGGATTTACAGGTGCCCACCACCACGCCCAGCTAATTTTTTTTGTATTTTACTAGAGACGAGGTTTCACCATGTTGGCCAGGCTGGTCTCGAACTCCTGGGCTCAAGTGTTCCGCCCGCCTCGGCCTCCCAAAGTGCTGAGATTACAGGCGTGAGCCTCCGTGCCCAGCTGAGCCCCATTTTACAGACGGAAGAACTGAGAGAGGAGGTAATTTGACCAAGACTATCCCATCTCTAAGTGGTGAGCCTGGGATCTGAACTCCAGTAGCCTGGCTCCAGAGTCCCTGCTCTTACTCACCGTGCCTCTCAAAGAGACTCGGTACACAAACCCACGAGGCCCGACCACAACATGTTGAGGCTGACTTTCTGACTTTCTAACAAGCTAGAACATTCCACATCCACACTCACATGCACACATCCCGTTGGGTAAGACCCCATGTGTTGGGAAAGGCAGAGTGAGGACGGCTCACTTATTCCAACAGTATTCCAACGGGCCCAACACATTCCTGAGACTTGCCTTTGGGAGTTGCCCTCGGGGACTCCTGAATTTCCCAGATGGTGGCAGCTCCTCAGCCCCTGGACCTGCACAGGACTTTTGCATCCAACCTCAACCCTTGGGTGTCAAATCTGGTGAACAGGCTCAGGGATCATGCCTGGGTGATGTTGTCTTTGGATAAAATCTGAGGCCGTAAAGGAACAAGACCAGCTTCCCCCCGTGGGGCTGGTAAAACGGCCCTCCAGGCCAGTGGAAGAAGTGTTTCACCTCCCCAGGTGGTTCCTAAAGTGGACAGGAGAGTCATCTGGATCCGTCCACTTGGGTGTGTTGGGTGAAAAAACAAAAATGTCAGCTCCATTCTTCACAGTCACGCCTCCGAAGCCAACGAGTCATGAACTTGGAGTTGTTTTTCCAGCGGTGCGGATGAATTTCCACTGATTTGCACACTCACTCACCCGCTCCACGGCTCTGCCTCACAAGGAATGACACACATTTTCGAGAAGGCTGGCCAGGTGAGGAGTTCAGCCCAAGGCCACGCGCAAAGAGACGCTCAATGACCTTTGATGAGAATGAGTCACAGCACCAAGCTCCAACCAGAGCGGGCTGGCCGCGTCCCATCCCTAATTCCTCCAAAAAATGCAGTTGCTGAGCTTACACGCCGTCTTGCAAAAAGCCACCTCGCCCCCGTCAGGCTTCCCTCCCGCGCTGGTTCGCGAGCAGCCAGCATCACCGCCTTCTCTCCAACGGTTCCTCTGCTGCCTAAGTGGTGCCAAGACTAATCCCCTAAAGTCTTCACTCAACATAGCCACTGATTCCTGGGCCTCCCAGGCCGGTCACTGTCCCCAGACAAAGAGCTCAAGGTTCCGAGACACCAGCAACAAGAACCGAGCATCTTCCAGGTCCTGCTTCCGCATGGTTTCCCACTCCTCTGATGTCCCTTGATTGAAAAATGGTAGGGGCCGGGCGCATTGGCTCACGCCTGTAATCTCAGCACTTTGGGAGGCCGAGACGGATGGATCACGAGGTCAGGAGATTGAGACCACCCTGGCTAACACGGTGAAACCCCGTCTCTACTAAAAATACAAAAAATTAGCCGGGCGAGGTGGCGGGCGCCTGTAATCCAGCTACTCGGGAGGCTGAGGCAGGAGAATGGCGTGAACCCGGGAGGCGGAGCTTGCAGTGAGCCGAGATCACGCCGCTGCACTCCAGCCTGGGCGATAGAGTGAGACTTCATTTCAAAAAAAAAAAAAAAATTAAAATGGTAGGAAACAACAGCCCAGGAAAACACCCACAAAGAGGGAGTGCTGAACCCACTGCACGAAAGAGGGCCAAGAACCCCAACAGGCTGCCCATGACAAAGAGAATGCCACATTCACTTTGTGTCATTTTCCGAGCCAGGCACCCACCCAGTGGGACCACGGATCTCCATGTCTCCGGAAAGCGCAACCTGGATCAACAGGTGCAATTCCCAGATTCTCTCTTCAAAAACTGACCTTACAAGAGGGCAAATGTTTGCCCTGGAGGGAAGGAAGCAGAGGCTGAGCATTCTTTGCTGGGGTCAAGTATACAGGAGACTTCTACACTTGGCAGGAGGGCAGATGCTGGAGGATCTCCAGGGGTCCTCTCAACCTCTAAAATCAAATGAGTTCAGGAAGACCTGGCACAAGGAAAGACACGTACAAACATCCCTCCAGCTACCACTGAAGTTAGGCTGTGAAGTCGGATTTCCATCCCAGGCGATTCTGATGGGAAAGTTGCCTTGAAATTTGTGCCCTGACTCAATGAACTCCCAGAGTGGGAGGTGATGGAGAACTCTCGTGGGGACTTGTTTGATAAGTTTAATTTCTTCCCAGATGACTCATGTTCAGGTTCAACTCTCTGAATCACCTTGCACCCACCTTCACCCGTGGCTTTGATTCCCACCTTCCACCCCCAAGTCTCGGCGCTCAGGAGACAGGTGTCTGGGGCCCAGGTGGGATATGCGACTTCTCCCAGCCACTGTTTGCAAACGCGGCCCCCGTGCACGGCTGCTTGGGCCTTGCCGGGCCTCCGCCGTGCAAAGTGAATCACAGCTGCCAGGCTGCTTTCAATATCCGCTCGTCCTCGCTGGCCTACCAGCCAGACGTTCCCCCCACCCCTTTCTCTTTGAAGAAAAGTGATTTAATTTCAGGAGACTTTGGGGTAATCATGTTATGATCTTCAACATTAACCAGAACCAACTCCCTGCTACAGGAGGGTGGGGAAGGAAAGAGGAAGAAAAAAGTAAACAGTCCCCATTCGGGATTGCCAGAAATGAGAGGAAAAAGAAAATCACAGCAGCTGCTTTGCTGGTTCCCCGGCTAGGACAGGCCTCTGCCAGAAACGGGGCCTCCGTGCCAAGGTTTCTGGAAACAAGGAAGTTGGGCTTGGCAGGGCCTCCCTTTCTACAGGTTAATCAACTCAATTCTGAGGGGAGAGATACTGGTTTTCATTCTTTAGCCTATCTTCTCCTCCCACTTATTCCCACCCCTGCCTCCCACTCACTTCCCATCACCGCTGCATTCCCCAACTTAGGTTACCCGACAGCCTCCTCTGCTGGAATGCAGGGGGCCTCCCTGCCTCCTCTCTGAGGCGGGCACACAAAGCTACTCTGTGACCAGGTCAAACAGCCACTTTCAATTTTCCTGAAGAGCTTCACCTCCACATCCCTGCCCACCTCTCGAAGCTTTCTGGGCAACAAAATGAGGTTTGATGAGAAGGCCTGGTTGAGAGAAGGCAAGAATAAGTTGGGTGGGGGGTAAGGGTAGAAGTGAGGCTTAAGAAAATAAGAATTCAGACCCACAAAATCAGAATAGTGCATCTAAGGGTTAGCTGGAGCCAGGGAGGAATTCTCACGAACAATGGTCCCTCTTGGCAGACAGTCCAAGGGTGTGGTGCTCGCTTGAAAAAAAAAAAAACAGCAAATAACCCAGGCTCCAGGGCCACCCGGGAGGGGCTGGTGTGAAGCTGGAAAGCTGGGGCTAAGGACTTCAATGAAGACCCCCACAAAATGATGGATCACGTGGAGAAAGTGCTCCCCTCGGGGTTCCTGCCCAAGAAGCATCTTGCCAGACCTCAGCTGTGCAAAAGGCAGAGCTCCTACTCCCAGCCCCTGCTTCCCTCCCAACTCTCGGGGCTGCCTGTGTGCTCAGATCCCACAAAGGCATAATAGCATCTCTCGCCCCTCCCCAGGGATGTGGAAACTGCAGCATCTGTCAGGGGCTGTGAAACGTAGCGGCCACCATATAAGGCAACTTCTCACAGCCCCCATCACCTGGTCAGACCCCCGCCTCCATTCATATTGCAAGCTGGGACTCGGAGTGTCTTTAGGAATTCTGGAGGGAAAGAAACCCTGGACATGACTTTGGAGACATATGTTTGCCATTTGAGTCACTTTCCAGGGTATGGGTAAAACAATACAAGTGTCATCGGCCACCACCTGACAAGGTCATCACCCCTAGCCTCCATTTGATACTGCTGGCAAAAGGGCATGCGGGCAGGGCCTCCTGCCCATGGGCAGGCAGGTGGGCACACCTTACCTGCAGCTGTAGGACTGGCCCCAGGGGTGCGTCTGAGCCAAGTCCTTTGGCTTCCACCAGGCATGACAGCCTAGGGCTTAGAAACTATACTTCATTTTAGTACATTTTTTGTAAACATTGTTTTATGTTTTTTAATTTTTAAACTTCATATTTTAAAAAATGTCATTTAAGATAAAGATCAGACAGAGTAGAATGGAGGGATTACAGAGTCTAATTACTGAGAATGTGAAGAGATATCATTATATTAGAAAAGTGATCAAAACAGGCTTAGAGCAAGCCGTGGACCGTGTCAGGAGATTAACACGGTGGTTCCAGAGGCTGCCCTTTAAATGCCTGAGAAACATGGAAGAAAATCACTCTGTCTGAGGGTATCAGTGTTCGCTCGATCTGTGTTACACCAAAAATAGATCTGTCCCCAGAGAGAGCAGGCTCCCTCATGGCCGCTGACAGAGGTGAAAAAGAGCTGGACTCCTCGGTGCTCCGGCCTCTGTGGTTTGTGGTTATTCTCTCAATCTGGAAAGTTCCAAGAGGTTGGAGGAAGTGAGGTCTGTGGGGAATTGGAAGAGCCGTGGACCACAGAGAGGCTCTGTGAAAGCAACGTGGCGGGCACGCCGCACGGGAATGGTCTGAAACAGTCCCCAACACTATCGGGAAGACCGAACTGTGGGTCCAGCCCCCACAAAATGATGGCTTCGCTCCACAAAGCACATGTGGCTTAAAAGTGAGCTCCAGGGCCAGACGTGGTGGCTCAGGCCTGTAATCCCAGCACTTTGGGAGGCCGAGGCGGGCAGATCACCTGAGGTCAGGAGTTTGAGATCAGCCTGGCCAACATGATGAAACCCCTTCACTACTAAAAATACAAAAATTAGCCTGGCGTGATGGCGGGCACCTGTAATCCCAGCTACTAGGGAGGCTGAAGCAGGAGAATCGCTTGAACCCAGGAGGTGGAGGTTGCAGGGAGCCGAGATCACGCCATTGCACTCCAGCCTGGGGGACAAGAATGAGACTTCATCTCAAAAAAAAAAAAAAAAAAAAATGTGAGCTCCAAACTAGTGGCAGCTTAGATGAGCTTACTACAGCTTACTTCGCAATAGCACTCGACAAGTAGGGCAGGAGATGAAGGTTCTAATTCCATCTTTTCATCACACTTCACTTTTCCAAAGTCTCGGGGGTTTAGGCTCAAAGAGCCATGACTGCTCTCAGTCACTTCCTGTGCCTCTCTGACCTCTAAATGGTGAAGACAGTTTGGACAAGAATAAAATAATTTCCTTTCTGGGGAGAAACAAGCATGCATGACATTTTCTGAGTTGTCCTAACCAGTGGCTGAAGTGAGATCCACCCGGAAGGCTCATGGCTGACATTTACTGAGTACTTGCTTTGAACCAAACACTGTTGTAAGTCCCTGAATTAACTCATTTAACAGCAATCACACGAGGGGGGGCAATAATAATAGACAGAAAGAGAAACCGAGTCACAGTGCACCTAAGACATTTGCCCAAGGTCACAGAGTTAATATGTGGTAGAACTAGAGTTTGAACCCACTCAATGTGGTGCAGGGTCCAACCTCTTAACCCACTAGTCTACACAACCTACTAAGAAGAAGGTGGGTATGTGCCCCAGCCATGACCGTCCCCAGCCATGTGCTGGGGAACACGACCAGACTAGCTCACCCTTTCCTCCCGAAGGCTACCCGCTGGTATCCAGGTTACCCACCAAACCCTTCCAGGAGGATGAGCCACAGGTGGTTCATTTGGCCTGTGCTGTGACACGGGGTCTTGGTACCCTCGCCAAGCAGGCAAAGGTACAACACATCAAGGTCACAAATAGGAGATGAAAACTTTAAATATGTTGTGAACGTGGGGTCAACCTCACTAGCCTTGTCCTAAGGAGCAACTGGAAGCCCCTGCCACGTTGTCCTCGGGCACTTCACACTCCTTACTTTGAGTTGCTCCCACCTACTGGTCCTTCGGTCCCCAAATCCCAGTTGGTGACAAGAAGCAGAGTCCCTAAAATGCAGGCAAGGCGAGGCCTCCAAGGTGAAGACTCTGAGCAGTTTAAGGGAGAAAGTTGCTCAGAAAACTCAGCCTCCTCTTGAAAAGGAAATAACCTCCTCGGCTTCATTATTTTGTTTTTAACACAGTGAAAGTGATTAATCCATAGTCAAACCAAAATAGTTTATACACAGGGTCTGCTAAGGGTTTCCTCATTACGAAATATGAAAACAAAAAAATGTTCATTCTTCTGCTTTAAAATAACCAAAAGCCAATGAAGTGGAAATTAAACTGATTCTTAAAGAAGACCAAAAAGAAATGTCCCTAAAACTTAATTTCCATTCTTTTTTTTTTTTTTTAATTCCCATAGCTATAAACTAGTTGAATAGACTTTTAAACTGTTTTAATAGGAAAATTCCTAGGAGGGGAAGTGAGATCTCGGTATCTAAAAGGTTCCAATTTAACAGTTGGGAAAAGTGTTTTAGCAGCTTATTATCCCCACAGGATTGTGAAATTCATCAACACGGTGCTCCTGGTACTGAAGTCTTGATGAACGGTGGAGGAAGCCAGGCTAGGAGGCAAGAGGCTATTTGCAAGGATAGGACAATTCAGCTCTATACTTTGAAGAGCAGATGAGCTGATTCCTGTACTCATGGAGGGGTGGATGCATGTTGAGTGCAAGGCACCAGCTGGGAAGAGAGCCACAGGTCAGTCTGTACTGCAGCCATACGGTGTGGACACCAGACCCCAGCCACTCTCTTTCTTGCGTCTTAGAGCTCCTTTTGGAAATATGATGACACACTGTTCCCTCCCAAGGGTCTAACATAAGAAAAGGCCTATTTTTAAAAAACTTGGGCCGGGCGCAGTGGCTCATGCCTGTAATCCCAGCACTTTGGGAGGCTGAGGTAGGCGATCACCTAAGGTCAGGAGTTCGAGACCAGCCTGACTAACGTGGAGAAACCTTGTCTCTACTAAAAATACAAAATTAGCTGGGTGTGGCGGCACATGCCTGTAATCCCAGCTAGTTGGGAGGCTGAGCCAAGAGAATCGCTTGAACCCAGAGGGCAGAGGTTGTGGAGAGCCGAGATTGCACCATTGCACTCCAGCCTGGGCAACAAGAGAGAAACTTCATCTCAAAAAAAAAAAAAAAAAAATCACACGTACACACACACATAATCTGGCCAGGTGCAGTGGCTCACACCTGTAATCTCAGCACTTTGGGAGGCCAAGGCAGGAGGATCCCTTGAGCCTGGGAGTTCAAGACCAGCCTGGGCAACAGAGTAGGACCCTATCTCTACAAATTTTTTTTTGTTTGTTTTTTAATTAACCACCTGTGGTGTACATGCCTTTGGTCCTAGCTCCTCAGGAGGCTGAGGAGAGAGGATCACTTGAGCCTGGGAGGTCAAG
Organism: Mandrillus leucophaeus; assembly: GCF_000951045.1. Taxonomy (NCBI): domain Eukaryota; kingdom Metazoa; phylum Chordata; class Mammalia; order Primates; family Cercopithecidae; genus Mandrillus; species Mandrillus leucophaeus. Next base: position 500,033 of record NW_012101310.1, on the reverse strand, counting down.
ACTGCAGTGAGCCGTGATCGCGCCACTGTACTCCAACCTGGGTGACAAAGCAAGACTCTGTCTCAGAAAAAAAAGAACATAATCTAATTCCAGTCACACCAAAGAGACATTTCCCTACTCATCAATCCCTTCTAGCCTGGTAGTTTATTCATTCATCCAATGAACATTTATTAAGTGTCTGCGATGAGTTAGACATTCTGGGAGGCCCTAAGGCACTGTGCTTGGAGACGGCGCTATGTTGCTCAGGCTGGACTCAAAGTCCTCAGCTCAAGTGATCCTCCCACCTCGGCTGGGATGACAGGTGCACACCGGCATGCCCAGTTTATGATATCTTCAATACAATCTGAACTCTATGGAGGCAAAGGCTAATATGTGAGTTTGCACTGCACGAGAGGCTTTTGGTACCTGAGCCTGGGGCCTCCTGGCTGCCGAGGGATGGACCTAGCTCCCATCCCCCAAACCCAGAGTCCTCACCCCGAGTCACCTGTTGAGGAGCTAGATGGGCAGAGATGCCTGGAAGAACTAACCCCCGATCCAGACCTGAAGATGCTTGCACAGCATAAACACGATGGGGCATGGGAGGCGACTGAAGAAGTGAGGAAGATAAGTGGGTTGGGACAGACCAAGAAAGGGCCTCAAATTCCACGAAAAGGAGTTTGGACTTAATTCTGTAAGAGACAGGGGTGGAGAATGGAGTCATAAAGGAATGCAGCTCCGGTGGCTGTGTGAAAGGCTGTGTAAATAAATGCACTGGGGGGCCGGACGCGGTGGCTCATGCCTGTAATCCCAGCACTTTGAGAGGCCGAGGCAGGCAGATCACGAGGTCAGGAGATCAAGACCATCCTAGCTAACAGTGAAACCCCGTCTCTACTAAAAATACAAAAAAAATTAGC
>NW_012101310.1:495147-498477 GCF_000951045.1 Mandrillus leucophaeus | reverse complement strand
AAGTGCCGACTCCGGCTCAAAAATGTTTTTTTTTTTTAAATGCAGTCACTCTGTCACCCAGGCTGGAGTGCGACAGTGTAGTCTCAGCTCACTGCAACCTCCACCTCCCAGGTTCACGTGATCCTCCTGCCTCAACCTCCCAAGTAGCTGGGATTACAGACATGTGCCAACATGCCCAGTTAATTTTTGTATTTTTAGTTGAGACAGGGTTTCACCATTTTGGCCAGGATGGTCTCGAACTCCTGACCTAAGGTGATCTGCCTGCCTCGGCCTCCCGAAGTGCTGGGATTAAAGGCGTGAGCCACTGCAACCGGCCACAACGTGCCATTTTTAATATTGCTTACTAACATGATCCGTGGTTACATTCCACCATTCTGTATATCTGCTATTGAATTTTTTTTTTTCTTTGAGATGGAGTCTCCCTCTGTTGCCCAGGCTGGAGTGCAGTGGCACCATCTCAGCTCACTGCAACCTCTGCCTCCAAGGTTCAAGCGATTCTCCTGCCTCAGCCTCCTGAGTAGCTGGGATGACAGGTGCCCGCTACCACACCTGGCTAATTTTTTGTATTTTTAGTAGCGACGGGGTTTCACCATATTGGTCAGGTTGGTCTCGAGCTCCTGACCTTGTGATCTGCCCGCCTCAGCCTCTCAAAGTGCTGGGATTAGAGGTATGAGCCACCGTGCCCGGCTCTGCTATTGAATTTTCTACTTGATCTATACTAAAAGTAGCCAATGGAAGCCTATGATGTCTTTATGATATCTTTTTTATTTATTTTTTTTTTTGGAGACAAAGTCCTGCTATGTTGCTCAGGCTGGACTCAAACTCCTCAGCTCAAGTGACCCTCCTGCCTCAGCTCCCCGAGTAGCTGGGATTACAGGTGCACACCCCCATACCCAGGCTTATGACATCTTTAATACAACTAGTGACTTTCTTGACCAGACAATAATATACATAATTGCATTTAACTATATTCTTAATGTCTTATTGATACAATTCCATTGGAGTGTCCATTCTACTGCTTTCCTCTACACGTATGCATTGTACATATATTTTATACTTTCTCCAGATACATGAGTGGATTTAATCTCTGGCTAAAGGTAGATATTCTAGTGGGGAAGCCAGGGTTAACAGAATGATAAATGAGGGTTTTGTTCATTCTATGGTCAACTCTGTTAAAGATAATAATGTATTTAAATTAAGCTTTCCTTCTTTTCTTGGATCAGTAGATGACAAAGTGATTACCTTTCTACGTAATTCCCTAACTTGAGCACAGTCCACAATCTGAGAGGCCACAGAGCCCAGCACAGGGTCCTGCTTGGGGTATTCATGCCTTCCTTCATCCACTGCCGTTTTACTGAGCTCACCGGCTATACCCAGGCCTGGTCTGGAGGCTGGGGCACAGCATCGCAAAGCAGACTTGGTGCTTGCCCTGGGGGAGTTCACAGTCCAGTGTTAGGAGACAGGCATTCAGTGAGTGGACAAATACAAGATCATTTCAGACTGTGAAAACAAGAGACTGTGGTGATAGAAGTGTGTGGGGGTCACTATTTCAGACCAGGTGTCAGGAAAAGCCTGTCTGAGGAAGGCAATTTGAGCCCAAGCCTGAGGGATGAGAAAGAACCAGCCAAAAGTGGACAGAAGAGTGGGAAGAACAGGAGGGCAATGTGGCCAGAGTGTGGGCAGGAAACCAGGAGAGTCAGGCTGGGGTCAGACTGGCAGGGAAGGAATCTGTGCCACAGTCCAACAGAGCCACTCTGGGTTTATAGTAAGGGTACTGATTTTTAACAAGATCACTTAAGGCTGGGCACAGTGGCTCACACCTGTAATCCCAGCACTTCAGGAGGTCGAGGCGGGCAGATCACCTGAGGTCAGGAGTTCAAGACCAGCCTGGTCAACATAGTAAAACCCTGTCTCTACTAAAAATACAAAAATTAGCCGGGTATGGTGGTGCACACCTGTAATCCCAGCTACTCAGGAGGCTGAGGCAGGAGAATTGCTTGAACCCAGGAGGTGGAGGTTGCAGTGAGCTGAGATCGTGCCACTGCACTCCAGCCTGGGCGACAGAGCAAGACTCCATTTCAAAATTAATTGATTAATTAATGAAAATAAAATTAGTGGGGCATGGTGGTGCACACCTGTAGTGGCAGCTAATTGGGCAGCTGAGGTGGGAGGATTGCTTGAGCCTGCAAGGTCAAGCTGCAGTGAGCTGTGATCAGCACTCCTGCCTAAGTTGTTTAAGCAAGACCCTGTCTCAAAAAAAAAAAAAAAAAAAAAAAGAGATCACACTGCTATTGTGTGGAAATGGATCAAACTGAGGAGCTAGTGGAAGCAGGAAACCAAGGAAGGAACTACCACAGCCATCCAGGGGGATGATGACTTGGCAGTATGAATGATGTGAATGATGTCATGGAATACACTGTGAACAATGTGTGAATGATGACAGTGTGAAGGATGACGTGAAATACACCGAGTAGGGGATGGTGCTCATCAGACTCAGGGAGGAACTGATTGGGGATGGGGGAATGAAAGAAAAAGAGGGATTTGGGACAACCCTCCTAGGAATCTGGCCTGAGCAGCTTGAGGTGCCCATGAGGCATCCATGTGGAGGTGAGAAATGGGGAGCTGTGGGGTCTGAAGCTCAAAAGAGAAGTCAGGGCCAGAGAGGTAAAACGGAGAGGTTTGGCATCACTTTATGTAAAGCCATGAAAATGGCAGAGATCATTTACAGAGAGACCGTGTAGAGGGAAGGGAGGGGAGAACCCTGGGGCGAGCTCCTGGATGTGGAGGTCAGTTACAGGAGAAGTGGGTGGGTGGATGGATGCATGGATAGAGCATGGAGGAATGAATGAATGGATGCAAGGATTTACATGCAAAAGACCCTAAACAGCTACTCACTTTCTTCCCCATGGATTGTTTGGTTTCCACTTACCTACAAACAATATAACCCCTTTCCTGTTCCTCCAAGCAGTGCAATCAACTACAGCTACCCACCAGACCTTGAACAAGCTATTGTAACAAAAAAAGGGACCATTACAATTAGGATGCTTGTATTTCTTACTCAGTAACTCAAAAAATAAATAAATCATAGTGGAAAACCCAGTAAGGAAAAGCGAATGAGATGGGTTTCCCTCATTCTCATAAGCAGGTGGAAGTGACAACAGCTCCTTCCTCGAGGCATACATCTGCCTTGGCTAAAAAAAAAAAAATCTTTGTGGCTCACGCCTGTAATCCCAGCACTTTGGGAGGCCGAGGCGGGCGGATCATGAGGTCAGGAGATCTAGACCATCCTGGCTAACACGGTGAAACCCCATCTCTACTAAAAATACAAAA
>NW_012101310.1:493125-494397 GCF_000951045.1 Mandrillus leucophaeus | reverse complement strand
GATGTTGCCGTGAGCCGAGATTGTACCACTGCACTCCAGCCTGGGTAACAAGAGCAAAACTCAGTCCAAAAAAAAAAGTCATTAATGATAATACCTGCAAAAGACTATAGGATAAATAAAAATAGTCTTTCTCTTTGAAAAAAAAGAAAACATCGTCTCATCTCTGGGACAGGATTTCTCAGTGGAAAACAGAAAAAGTAGAAGCTCAAAAAGATGTACTTTCAGATTTTAGATAGGCATACAACACATTCTGAAAATGTTTCCCACCATCTTGTATTATTATTATTATTTTTTTTTTACTTAAGGGCGAAGCTGGCAAATGCTGTTAGATTTCTACGACGAGCTGACATTGTGACACCTACAGACAGGCTGGGTGTCAGAGCACCCCATCACACGATACCTGAAATGTAATCTCCGAACATAATTGTATGTGCTATTTTTCTGAGCTTTCTCTTGAAAACCTGGGTGACTTCTTGGGTAGCAGCAATTTACCTTTCACACTTCTGTAATAATCAAGGTGCCTGATTGCCCCGAATAACATTCCGGGTTGTCAGAATACCTCATGGTTGTGAATTAGCATTTCAAAACCTTTTGAAACCAAGGGTAGGAGAGTTTTTTTTTTCCTTAGCTAAAGGTTCCCCTGGCTGCAAAGAAGCGAGCGTTAAGTGCACACCTGGAGGAGACTGATTTCTGTATGGGAATACTGGATGGGGGGTCTCAAAAAATGTGTCAAAAAGCTAGAGTAACATTCTGGCTCAATTAGCATACAGCCTGACATTTGCAGAAAGGGTCTAAGTTCAAGTATGCCACTCCGTGTGTCTATAACTCACAAAAACAATCTGAAAATCCCAACACTTTAGATACAGAAACAGCATTTTCCTAGATGGCTTCTCCAACCCGGAAAGGGGAATACAAATCTTGTATTAGGCCGTGGCCCCTCATTTGGAATTGGGACAACTTCATTCCAAGGAAGTCTGTGGTCATCAAAATATTACAATGCCCTGAAAGATTTTTTGTTGGCAGTCTGAGCCTCGGGGACTAAAAATCTACTGAGATGCAAGATTGATTCAGGAACAAAACCACCTGATTTAATGAGTGACTGCTCTCACAGCCATATCCAGTGGCCATGGTTTATGCCATTCCGTCAGGCCTGTCCCCTGCTAAAAACTGCTCCTGGCCAGGCGTGGTGGCTCACGCCTGTAATCCCAACACTTTGGGAGGCCAAGGTGGGCGGATCACGAGGTCAGGAGTTCAAGACCAGCCTGGCCAACA
>NW_012101310.1:484443-491240 GCF_000951045.1 Mandrillus leucophaeus | reverse complement strand
TTTTTTATTTTTAGTAGAGACGGGGTTTCACAGTGTTAGCCAGGATGGTCTCGATCTCCCGACCTCGTGATCCACCCCTCTCGGCCTCCCAAAGTGCTGGGATTACAGGCGTGAGCCACCGTGCCTGGCCCTAGATACTGTATTCTTACAATAAAACATGTTAGAAAAAAGAAACTGTTATGAAGAAAACTCTAAGGAAGAGAAAATATATTTACTATTCATTCAGTGGAGGTGGATCATCCTAAAGGTCTTCATCCTTGTCATCTTTACACTGAGTAGGCTGAGAAGGAGGAGGAGGAAGAGGAGGGGTGGGTCTTGCTGACTCCGGGGTAGCAGAGGAGAAAGAAAATCCATGTATAAATGGATCCTCGAAGTTCAAGCCCATGTTGTTTGAGGGCCAACTGTACGTCTATCATTATGTATCCTACTCTAATGATAATGGCTAGCATTTTGCATATATACACACACTCCCATTTGCACACAAACACACTGTATGCAGTAAGTGTAGTTTCTTCTGACAGGTGCCATTTTTGCTACCGTGACCCTCTCCTCCCTGGCCCCCAGTGCTCCCAAACACGCTCACTCAGCCATACGTGGCCCTGGTGGTTTAGACTTGCCCTCATGAGTCTTCCCATCGGCAAGTGTCTTTTTTTTTTTTTTTTTTTTTTGGTAATTGAGGTGAAATTCACAAAAGATAAAACAAATCATTTAAAATAGACAGTCCAGTAGCATTTAGCACATTCACAATGTTGTACAACCATCACCTCTGTCTAGTTTCAAAATGTTTTCATCTTCCCTAAAGGAGACTCTATAACTCATCAGGCAGTCACTCCCCATTTCCCCTTCCTCCAGCCCCTGGCAATCACTAATCTGCTTTACCTCTTCTGGACATTTCACGTAAATGTAACCATATCGTATGTGACCTTTTGTGTCTGGCTTCTTTCACTTGGCATACTGTTTTTGTGGTTCCTCCATACTGTAGCATATCTAAGTTGTACTTCATTCCCTTTTATGGCTGAATGATATCATGTTGGGTGGATAGACCACATTTTGTTTATCCATTCATTTGTTCATTCATTTGTTCATGGACCTGTGGGTGGTTTCCACCTTTTGGCTATTGTGAATAATGTTGCCATGAGCATTCATATAAAAGTATTTGTCCGAATACCTATTTTCAGTGTGAATACCTAGGAGTGGCATTGCTGGGTCACACTGCAATTCTAGGTTCAGATTTTTGAGGACATGCATAAGTTACTCCATCTGCACCTGCTCCATTTTCCCCAGGGTTATTTGTGGGCAGGAACCACACCTCAGTCACCCTCATAGTAAACCCAGGATTCAGCATGTGCCGGCCATGTAGTAGATAGGCATCACCATGAATGATAATATAGAGGGCTTACTGTGTACCAGGTGCTGTTCTATGCGCTTTTACATGCATGAAATTATTCAATGCTCATAACAGCCCTCTGAGACAGGTGCTATCATTATCTCCATTGTTGAAAGGAGGACTCTGAAATGCATAGACGTTAAAGAACTTGCTCAGAGTTACAGGCAGGAAGTGGCTGAGCCTGGATTCGAACCCAGGTAGTCTAACCCCAGAAGGCAGGCTCTTAAACCACTCTACCATCTGCCTCTCTCATGTTTGGCTCCCTTTAACTCCTTAAAGACAAACTCTAGGTGGGGGCAAGCTTCCCGTTACCTGGGGCTAAAAAAAATAAAAATGGTCAAAGCCAGCAAAAGAACTCATGATGGAAAATATCTAGCTCCTAAGAATCTACTGCTATTTTCCATTCTCTTCTCTAAGCTACTTCTTCCCTCCCTCCCTCTTTCTTTCCTTCCTTCCTTCCTCCCTGCTTTCTTTCTTTCTTTCTTTCCTTCTTTCTTTCTTTTTTGAGTGCCTACCACGGGCCAAGGATCTTACGTGGACCCTAAGCCTTGCAAAAATCCTAAATCCTATAAGGTATCCTATAAGGTCAGTATAATAATCCCCATTTTATGGATAAGAAAGGTGAGACTTTTAACACACAATGTTAACTCTTAAGACTTGGCCATGTGGGGCCACTTAGGGCCAGAACACAGAAACCTACATACTTCTATATACAGCATTCAATAGGATGCACTAACTAATGTTCATATGAATGACCTGAGTCATTAAGAAAGGGTTAGATGATGTTTGAGCTCTGTTTAAAAAGGCAGGTAAATATAAAAATGCATTTCAGAAAAATTGTTGTTCAAAAATGATTCAGATGATGCACTAAAATCTCAGAAGTCACCACGACAGAATTCATCCATGTAACCAAAAACCACATGTACCCCAACAGCTACTGAAATAAAAAATAAATAAATAGGATGGACATGGTGGCTCATGCCTGTAATCCCAGCACTTTGGGAGTCCAAGGCAGGTGGAGTTGCCCGAGCTCAGGAGTTTGCGATCAGCCTGGGGAACATGGCAAATCACCGTCTCTACTAAAAATACAAAAAATTAGCCAGGCATGGTGGCATGTGCCTGTAGTCCCAGCTACTCAGGAGGCTGAGGCAGGAGAATCACTTGAATCCATGAGGCAGAGGTTGCAGTGAGCTAAGATGGTGCCACTGCACTCCAGCCTGGGCAACAGAGCGAGACTCTGTCTCCAAAAATAAATAAATAGATGATGGGAGAAACATTTAAAAATTTTAAAAATGAATTGGCAATGTTTTTACCTGGCCAAATAAGTAGTCTATAATATTTGACCTGTAAAAATACGATTCCCATGAAATTAAAAGTGTGGCACTTAAAGGAGCCACGTATCATTTTCTGCAAAAAGTCCTTACGTGGAACCTGATCATGGGACCAGCTTCGTGGTGGGGCAGCAATCCCGCCTTCCTGCCTCATGGTTTAAAGGAGGATGTTTTGTAAACAGAAACCAGCAAATGAATTTTCTAAAAACAAGGAACAAACAGCAGCCAAAGTATTACAGAATGGAAAATACCTGAGAAATCAATGAAAACAGGGAGATGAAGGAGTGTTCCCCAGAGTGAAAAGGAGGTCACCAAGAGGCAGGCAGGTCACACAACTGCCCCTGGAAAGCAAACCCTGGGGAAGAGCAGAAAGCAAACAAGACAGTGATAAGCCCGGGCAATCACGAGGAAACGGACTCAGGGGTCACAGGATCTGTGTGCAATCAACCAGTCACACGTAAAATTGAGGATTAAGTGATGAAATTATTTCAGCCAACATACCCCAAATGCTAGTTGTTTATACAGCAAATTCAGTGGGAGCAAAAATAAGGTTGCATATGTTGGTCCCAGGCCTCTCTTGACAAATTGTGTCCCTGGGAACCACAGGGGTCCTTTGGTCATGCTGGGGGTGAAGTGGGGGAGCAAAAAGAAGAGGACAGGGCTCTGCGGGGTGAGGGGGAGAAGGGGGTACACTCCAGCCCCCACCTCAACAACACCTTCTTCAGTCACAACAGTCCGAATTTTGCTTGTTTTCCCCACTGAGTTTCCACTTAAGATTTTGCATGGAGAAAGAATCCTAAGGATAAAAAGCGCTGCCCTTATAACACCACAGAAGGGCCTCTGTTGAAGGGGCGAGACAGGGGGCACACAGCAAGCACGTAGGCATGAAAGGCATTGTCTTCACTAGCTCATCTCTCCAGCATCTGTTCATCCGTGATGCTGGACCAGTCCCACGCCCCATTAGTTCTTCCTTCAAAAAGCCACGGCCACATCTCACGGGGTAGAGCTCCTGCTTCTGGCTCTGAGCAGAGCCTGGGTTAAGTGCTCACATCATACCCCAGGACATCCCACTCCAGGGTATGTTTCCAGTGAGCTGGGCTGTGGCCTCATTCTGGACGGTGCTTACAGATCAAGAGTGCCCTTCCTTGGCCCCAAACTGCCCCAGGCCATCACTCAGCACCTCACACACTCTACCTGAGGCTGACCAGCTACTGGATCAGAGCTGTTGAGCCAGACCTACTTGATGGTCTCTAACTCAAGATTGTCCAGCCCAGGGACTTTCCCTGCTTCTGCTTTGTACCCAATAGCCACCAACAAACAGAAAGACAGACCGCCATCCTATCTAAAATTCTCTCATGGCTTCCCATAGACCTCAAAATTAAATCTAACTCCTCACCATGCCCACAAGATGGCGGCTCCCTATCAAAACCATCAAGATGGCGGCACTCAGCTGGGCACAGTGGCTCACACCTGTAATCCCAACACTTTGGGAGGCCAAGACAGGCAGATCACTTGAGGGCAGGAGTTTGAGACCAGTCTGATCAACATGGTAAAACCCCGTCTCTACTAAAAATATAAAAATTAGTTAGGCATGGTGGCACATGCCTGTAATCCCGCTACTCAGGAGGCTGAGGCAGGAGAATCACTTGAACCCGGGAGGTGGAGGTTGCAGTGAGCAGAGATCACACCATTGCACTCCAGACTGGGCAACAAGAGGGAAACTGTCTCAAAAAAAAAAAAAAAAAGAAAAGAAAAGAAAAAAAAAACACACACACACAAAAAAAAATTAGCCAGGCATAATGGTGCACACCTGTAGTCACAGCTACTCTGGAGGCTGAGGCAGGAGGATCACCTGAGCCTGGGAGGTTGAGGCTGCACTGAGCAGAGATCATGCCATTGCACTCCAGCCTGGTCAACGAGAGTGAAACTCGGTCTCAAAAACAACAACAACAAAAAACAAATAAATAAAAATGAGCCAGGCATAATGGCATGCACCTGTAGTCCCAGCGACTCTGGAGGCTGAGGCAGGAGGATCACCTGAGCCTGGGAGGTTGAGGCTGCAGTGAGCCATGACTGCGCCACAGCACTCTAGTATGGGTGACAGAGACCCTGTCTCAAAAAAAAAAAAAAAAAAAAAAGATGCCTGCCTTCCCATCAAGCCCATCAAGATGGGACCCATCCTGCCTTCCTCTCCTCTTTCCATCTTCCTCCCCACTGGCCTTTCCTCTGTTGCTCAAACGTGGCAAGCTCCTTCCCACACCAGGACCTCCCCATGTCTTCTCTTGACCTGAAATGGTCTCACCTCCAGTCTCCGCAGGGCTGGCTCCTTCTCTTCATTCAGGTCTCAGGTCAAATGGCCCCTCCTCAGATAGGCCTCACCTGGTACCTTGTCTAAATGCTGCCCTCTAGTCACTACCATCACTTCTTTTACTTCTGCTGCTCAACCCCGATACAATATCAGCTTTATGAGAGCAGAGATGGCCTGTCCATCGTGGTGCAGGCAGCGGTTCCATTCTGCCTGGACGCAGTGGGTGTTCAATAACCAGTTATTGTTTGAGTGAGTGAATGGATGAGTCATGAATGAAGGAGAGAATGAATAAGTGAATGAATGGACTGAATGAATGAGTGCATGAATCAATACAGCAAGATGGGCAGAAGTGTCTCGGATCAGATAGGACCCACACAGCAGTCCTCAAATCAACACTGTTGCCCTTTCGCTCAGAGAGGCTGAAACCCAGCAAATTCCAGGCCAGCCTCTACCGAGCCGCTCTGTTCGCCATTTAACCCAACCAAGAAGCTGCCAAGAGGGCATGTGTACCCTATTCCTCTTTTTCATAACGCAGATAAAACTTTTACACTGTCCATTTAAACCGCCATTGTTTAGCCCTCCCCTAAGGAAACTTCAAAACTAAAATTCCTTTCTCCCCTCATTTTGCCCCTTTGTTGCGACAGAAATGCTCCATTTAGCATTCCTAAAGGGCCATTAGCATCCCAAAGCTTTCGTTGTGCTGCCCGGCTGGGGGCTTGTGTTCCTGATGGACGGACTTCGGCTCCGGGCCCACCGAGAGGCTCAGGCTGAAACGCAGCCCCTCATCGCCCCTGCCACTTGGCGTAATCTCCCTGCGAGCTCGCCAAACTCACGGTGCTCTCTCATTTCAGATATTTAGCATGTCTTCTCATTCTCCCACTCTTGTTCTGAACGATTTCTCTCCCTCCTCCTTTCTTTCTGCCTCATAAGGGCACCTTTTGATGGATACTGTATGGGGGAAACTTTTTCATTCCAGTAAAAGACCCCCCTCTACAAGGCAAGATGAATATCCCCATTATAGAACAAACAGGGGGGTTTAATCCTTCCCTCGCCGCCCCGCCTTCCATTCACCCTCCATCCTTGTTCAAAGAGAAAGTAGAAGCCAATTCTCCCGTGAGGCAGGTCGGGCCAACCTGGGCAAGCGGCTTCTCACAAGGCGGGCTCTCGTGTTTCCATGCCTCGGGCAGGCCTGAATAAGTGATTCCTCCTGAACTGAACATTTCGGCTCGTCGGGGATCCACTCTGTGTGGCACATTGTTCTAGATAATCACTCTGCTGCTGAAACTGGCTAGTGAATCAGACAAAAAGCCTTCTGGAAATGCTAACCCAGTTGCTAGGTTCTTTCTCCGGGAGAGAGAATCAGTGTTCACTGTCCGCCCTTCGTTCCCATCAGGCAGGAGTCTCCTTTTTCACGGCAGCCTCGCATTTACTATCACAGTATCTAAAATAAATCAGATGTCAGGCACCCCACGGGGATCCCTGTCAAGGCAAACGCGAGACCACCCAGTCCCTGGGAAAGGTGACTCCGCAGCCCAAGGCACTCAAGCACATGTCCTTGAGTGACGGGGACTACGTGCCTGACCTGGTGTGGCTGAAGCATGGCCCACCTTCATGAGCCCCAGTTAAGGGAGGCTAGACACTCCCTTTTCACCCGTGAAGCCACTAGCTCCATGAGCCATTTGCTGGCCCTTTGTACAACTGGTCATCATTTCATTTGGGTTAACAGATTTCCTTCATTTCTTTTTCCTTTTTTTTTTTTTTTTTTTTTTTT
>NW_012101310.1:478575-484393 GCF_000951045.1 Mandrillus leucophaeus | reverse complement strand
GCCCAGGCTGGAGGAAAGTGGCACAATCTCGGCTCACTGCAAGCTCCGCCTCCCGGGTTCACGCCATTCTCCTGCCTCAGCCTCCAGAGTAGCTGGGACCACAGGCACCCGCCACCACGCCTGGCTAATTTTTTGTATTTTTAGTAGAGACAGGGTTTCATCGTGTTAACCAGGATGGTCTCGATCTCCTGACCTCATGATCCGCCCGCCTCGGCCTCCCAAAGTGCTGGGATGACAGGCGTGAGCCACCGTGCCCGGCCAGATTTCCTTCATTTCTTATTCGTGCTCTCTAAATAGCCTGCCTCAAAAGCAAGAAGCTGAAGGTGGCTGTCTCTTTTTTCATATTGATCATTGATGTATTTATCCACTGTCTATGTATTAAGCATCTGCAATGTGCCAGCATCCTGCTAGACCCTGAGGACACAAAGATAACAGTCGGAGTCCTTGTCCTCCAGGGAACCCAAATCTGCTGGAGGGGGAAGGGAGGGGAGAGGTACTCATTTTCAGAAGTTCTACAGCAATGTCCACAGGGGACCTGCTTTAGATAGAACTGCTGCTGCAAGACTTAAATTTGGGTGTTGGAGAGGCAAGGGAATGCAGTGATTTTCTTAATTGATTAATTTCTGATAAAGTAATCATTAGTCCAGAGCTTTTAGAACAGCTCTCCCAAACCCCCTGAGTAACACAGTAGCAGCAGGAAGGGCTAATTCCTTTCCATTTTCCCCAGTATTGTAAGAAAGAGAGCGAGTCTAGGAGAAAGGCTTAGGAGAAGGGTCAACACATTTTTCTGTAAAGAGCCAGATAATAAGTATTTTAGCCTTTGGAGGCCACATGGTCTCTGTTGCAACAACTCAGTCCTGCTGTTGTAGGGAAAGCGGCCATAGACAATACATAAACAAATGGGCGTGGCTGTGTTCCAATAAGAGTTTATTTACAAAAACAGGCAACAGACAGAATTTGGCCCACGGGCTACAGTTTGCCAAGTGCATCATCATCCAAGTTCAACAATGAGAAAGAATCAACTTTGGGCCTGGTTCTTAATCCACATAATAACAGCAAAGTCAGTGAAGTCATAAATTCCCTGAAACCAATGCTATTTCAGAAGCAGCTATGAGAGGCCAGAGCTGCCACAGGAATAGAGAGGTGGTAAGGATGTGGCCCCTCAGCCCAAGGGCTCTGTGTCCATCATGGATTAGGTAGGATTTTGTCTGGATACACAAGTGGTACCATACTCTGTACATCATGGAGTCCTGTCCGTGAGTACACAGATGGGTTTATGGGTTTATGTTTATTTGTCTTAGAGACAGGGTCTTGTTATGTTGCCCAGGCTGGCCTTGAACTCCTGGGCTCAAGCTATCTTCCTACCTCAGGCTCCCGCATAGCTGGGACTACTGACATGTGCCACTACACCCAGCTCTAGATTTATATTTTTACCTGCAGCATTGTATTCTAAAGCATGAATACACTGATTTAGTGTATAACCATTTCCTTATTGGTAGATGTTAAGGTTTCTCTCTCCTTCTCTCTCATATATATGTGCAAGTGTGTCTGTCCCAGACTTACTGGTGATTGATTGATGTATCTATTACCAACAAGTCTGGGACAAACGCACTTGCACATGCCTTTTTGTGCACATGTGTGTTTCTCTAGGGTGGGTACTAAGAGGTGGACCTGCTGGGGTCACAGGCAAAGCACATTTAATATGCACTCCATCATTTCAATGTTCAATGATTATGCCCTTAACTCAGGCTCACCCTCTTACAAATGTGTCTTTGGGACCAGGAGTGGTGGCTCATGCCTGTCATCCCAGCACTTTCGGAGGCCGAGGCAGTCAGATCACCTGAGGTCGGAAGTTCAGGACCAGCCTGACCAACACGGAGAACCCCGTCTCTACTAAAAATACAAAAGTAGCCAGGCGTGGTGGCGCATGCCTGTAATCCCAGCAACTTGGGAGACTGAGGCAAGAGAATCGCTTGAACCCGGAAGGCAGAGGTTGCAGTGAGCCGAGACCGCACCATTGCACTCCAGCCCGGACCACAAGAGCAAAACTCCGTGTCAAAAAAACAACCATGAAAAAAACCAAATGTGTCTTTGGTCACATGGGAGACTCAACTAGCAGAACATGGTGGGCCTATATAAAAACACAGATGGGAAGGCTACCTATTTTGCTTTACTTTATTTTTATTTATTTATTTATTTTTTCTGAGATGGAGTCTCACTCTGTTGCCCAGGCTGGTGTGCAGTGGCCGGATCTCAGCTCACTGCAAGCTCCGCCTCCCAGGTTCCCGCCATTCTCCTGCCTCAGCCTCCGGAGTAGCTGGGACTACAGGTGCCCGCCACCACGCCTGGCTAGTTTTTTGTATTTTTTAGTAGAGACGGGGTTTCACCGTGTTAGCCAGGATGGTCTCGATCTCCTGACCTCGTGATCCGCCCGTCTCGGCCTCCCAAAGTGCTGCGATTACAGGCTTGAGCCACTGTGCCCAGCCTGCTTTACTTTAAAATAATCAATTAACTGGGGGATGGATAGACACTGGTCAAAGGCTACAAAATCACCTCTCAGTTAGACAGGATGAACAAGTTAGAAAGATCTATTGTACAGTCTGCTGACTATAGCTAACAAAAATCTATTGTATACTTCAAAATTGCTGGGAGTGGATCTTAAATGTTCTCACTCAAAAAAAATAATTACGTGAGGTGATGGCTACATTAATTAGCTTGATTGTGGTCATCATTTCACAATGCATATGTATAGCAAAACTTCATGTTATATATTGTAAATACATACAGCTTTTGTCAATTATACCTCAATAAAGCTGAAGGAAAACTAATCCATGAAGAAAACCACCCCGGCACATACACATACTGCAAAGTGGGGAGGGGTTGGAATTGAAAACAGGTACGAGGAGCCCCACCCTTGGGCCTGTTGCACAGTCCCCACTCTGGGAGCACTGGCTCTTATTTCCCTCTAACGAATCCGGACCCAGGGTCAGCAACAGAAGCAATCCTGGGAGGGGAGCTCTAAGGCAGGTTCTTGGCATTCCTAGAGTGTTTACCGGGATGGTGGGGCCGGGATGGTGGGGCCTGTCTGTGAGCTCCAAGGAGTTGGATTTCTGAACTCAAATACCAAGCCAGGTCTGGCACTGGCCAGGTTGAGCCTTCCTTTGTGTCTGCAAACCCTTTTTGTTTGAAGTCGGTGTAACTTTAAGTGGTCTGCCAAGGAGAGCCTGTGAGAAAGCTCCCAGGCCAGGCTGCCTTCCCGAGGGCCCCCAGGGTGCTCTCTGCCTGCCAGAGCCACTTTCCATCTCAACCTGGGTCAAAATCCCCTCTCTCCCAGGATGCACCTTTTCTCAGCTAACAGGACAGGGGGCTTCGATGGCTGCTTGCCAAGCTGAAACAGCCTAGTGGAGAGGATTGGTTCTCTTGCTCCAGGGCAAGAGGGAGACTGGGAGCTGACTCATGGAGAAAATGCCTCTGGGTGCTTGAACCACAGGGGAGGGCCGGCATTTCCTGAGCACCTGGTAATGCAGGCACTACAGTTAGCATCTCACATACATCATTTCATTTACCCTTCCAGTGATCCTAGGAGACAGACATGGTCATCCCCGTTTCACAGATGAGGAAACCAAGGCTGAGAGGCTCTGGATTTAGCTGGTAGCTGGTACATGACGGAGCTGGGAGTCCAGCTAGGGTTTTTGTTTTTATTTTTGTTTATTTTTTGAGATGGAGTCTCACTCTGTCACCCAGGCTGGAGTGCAGTGGCGCAATCTCAGCTCACTGCAGCCTCGGCCTCCCAGGCTCAAGCAATTCTCTATCTCAGCCTCCCGAGTGGCTGGGATTACGGGCGTGCACCACCATGCCCAGCTAATTTTTGTATTTTTAGTAGAGATGGGGTTTTGTCCTGTTGGCCAGGCTGGTCTCGAACTCCTGGCGTCAAGTGATCCACCCTCTTCGGCCTCCCATATTGCTGGGGTTACAGGTGTGAGGCACCACACCCGGCTCCAGCTAGGGTTTATATGATTCCAAAGCCCAAGTTCCTTCTATACCAATAGCTTTCAAAGCAGGACTTACGATGCTCAAGGGCAGTGACATTTATTATTATGATTATTTATTTGTATTTTATTTTATTTATTTTTTGAGACGGAGTCTTGCTCTGTCGCCCAGGCTGGAGTGCAGTGGCGCAATCTCAGCTCAGTGCAAGCTTCGCCTCCCGGGTTCAAGCCATTCTCCTGCCTCAGCCTCCCGAGTAGCTGGGACTACAGGCACCCGCCACCACATCCGGCTAATTTTTTGTATTTTTAGTAGGGACAGGGTTTCACCATGTTAGCCAGGATGGTCTCGATCTCCTGACCTCGTGATCCGCCCACCTCGGCCTCCCAAAGTGTTGGAATTACAGGCGTCAGTCATCGTGCCTGGCCTAAGAAATGCTTATTTTAAGAAGCATTTTCCATTCCCAGAAGGCTTCAAAAAATAAATAAATAAATAAATAAGAGAGAGTGAGACAAGGTCTTGCCATGTTGCCCAGCCTAAAGTACAGTGGCTAGTCACAGACACCATGTCACTACTGATCAGCACAGGGGTTTTGAACTATTCCGTTTCAGACCTGGGCCAGTTCACCCCTCCTTAGGCAACATGGTGATTCCCTGCTCTCGGGAGGTCATTATATTGATGCTAAACTTAGTGCAGACATCCAACAGGCACAGTGCATGACACAGCCCAGAACTCCTGGGGTCAAGCAATTCTCCTGCCTTAGTCTCCTGAGTAGCTGAGACTAAAGGCCAGCCCACAAGACTTTTAAAAAATGAGACAGAATTCACATACCCTACAATTCCCCCATTTAAAGTGTACAATTCCATGGTTTTTAGCATATTGAGAAGGTTATACGTCACCACTATCTATTTCCAGAATATTTTCATCACCCCAAAAAGAAATCCCATACCCACTAATGGTCATTCCCCATTTTTCTTTGCCCTCAGTATCAAGCTACCATTAACCTGCTTTCTGACTGTGGATTTGCCTATTCTGGATATTTCATATAAGTGGAATCATATAATATGTGAGTATATGATTGCAATTGGCTTTTTTCAATCAGCATGGAGTTTTTAAAGGCATATCCATGTCCTATCTTGTATCAGTCCTCCATTCCTTTTTATGGTTGGATAATACTTCATTGTATGAATATACCATATTTTATTTATCCATTCATCAGTTGACAGACATTTGAACTATTTCCACTTTTAGACTATCAAAAATAATGCTTTAGTGAACATTTGTGCATAGGTATTTGTGTGGGTATATATTTTCATTTCTCTTAAATATACAGGCTACCTCATTTTTTGTTTGTTTGTTTGTTTTTGAGACTGAATCTCGCTCTGTTACCCAAGTTGGAGTACAGTGGTGCCATCTTGGCTCACTGCAACCTCCACCTCCTGGCTTCAAGTGATTTTCGTGCCTCAACCTCCCGAGTAGCTGGGACTACAGGCGTGCACCACCACGCCCGGCTAATTTTTGTATTTTAAGTAGAGATGAAGTTTCACCATGTTGGCCAGGCTGGTCTCGAACTCTGACCTCAAGTGATCCGCCTGTCTTGGCCTCCCAAAATGGTGGGAGTACAGGTGTGAGCCGCCGTGCCCGGCTGCATATCTCCATATCTCATTTTATTGTGTTTCACAGACACTACACCTTTTTTTTTTTTTTTTTTTTTTGGACGGAGTTTCACTTTGTTGCCCAGGCTGGAGTGCAGTGGTGCAATCTCGGCTCACTGCAACCTCTACTCCCCCACCCCGCCCCGGGTTCAAGTGATTCTCCTGCCTCAGCCTCC
>NW_012101310.1:472314-478498 GCF_000951045.1 Mandrillus leucophaeus | reverse complement strand
TTGAGACGGAGTCTCACTTTGTTGCCCAGGCTGGAGTGCAGTGGTGCAATCTCAGCTCACTGCAACCTCTGCTCCCCCACCCCGCCCCGGGTTCAAGTGATTCTCCTGCCTCAGCCTCCCGAATGCTGGGATTACAACCGCCTGCCACTGTGCCTGGCTAATTTTTTTTTTTGTATTTTTAGTAGTGATGGGGTTTCACCATCTTGGTCAGGCTGGTCTTGAACTCCTGACCTCATGATCTACCCGCCTTGGCCTCCCAAAGTGCTAGGATTACAGGCATGAGCCATCGCGCCCGGCCGCACAGATACTACATTTTTTATGAATGGAAGGTTTGCATCAATCCTGTGTCAAGAAACTTCATCAACACCATTTTCTCAACATGTGTTCATTTTGTGTCTCTGTGTCATTTTGGGAATTCTCCCAATATTTCAGACATGTTTATTGCTGTTATACCTGTTATGGTAATCTATGATCAGTGATCTTTTACATTACTATTGTGATTATTTTGGGGTACCGCAAACTACACCCATATAAGAAAGCAAACTTAGTTGATTAACGTCGTGTATATTACGACTGTTCCTCTGACCAGCCATTCCCCAATCTGTCTCCCTCTCCTGGGGCCTCCCTATTCCCTGAGACATAACGATATTGAAATTAGGCCAATTAATAACCCTACAATGGCCCCTCAGTATTTAAATGAAAGGAAGAGTTGCATATCTCTCACTTTAAATCAAAAGCTAGAAATGATTAAGCTTAGTGAGGAAGGCATGTAGAAAACCAACAGACCAAAAAGCTAGGCCTCTTGCACCAAACAGCAAACCAAGGTGTGAATGCAAAGGTAAAGTTCTCGAAGAAGTTAGAAGTGCTACTCCAGTGAACACATGAATAACAGGAGGGCAAAACAGCCTTATTGCTGATATGGAGAAAGTTTTAGTGGTCTGGATGAAGATCAAACTAGCCACAACACTCCCTTAAACCAAAGCTTAATCCAGAGCAGGGGCCTAACTCTCTTCAATTCTATAAAGGCTGAAAGAGGTGAGGAAGCTGCAGGGAAAACAAATCAGAAGCTAGTAGAGGATGGTTCATGAGGTTTAAGGAAATAATCCATCTCTATCACATAAAAGTGTAAGGTGAAATAGCAAGTGCTAATGGGGAAGCTCACAGCAAGTTCTCCAGAAGGTCTAGCTAAGATCATTGATGAAAGTGGCTAGGCTGGGCATGGTGGCTCACACTTGTAATCCCAGCACTTTGGGAGGCCGAGGTTGATGGATCACCTGAGGTCAGGAGTTTGAGACTAGTCTGAACAACATGGTCAAACCTCGTCTCTACTAAAAATACAAAATTAGCTGGGCGCAGTGATGGGCACCTGCAATCCCAGCTACTTGGAAGGCTGAGGCAAGAGAATTGCTTGAACCCAGGAGGCAGAAGTTACAATGAGCCAAGATCGTGCCACTGCACTCCAGTCTGGGTGACAAAGCAAGATTCCATCTCAAAAAAGAAAAAAAAAGTGGCTACACTACACAACAGATTTTCAGTGTAGACAAAACAGCTTTCTATCAGAAGAAGATGCCATTTCATAGCTACAGAGAAGTCAATGCCTGCCTTCAAATGACAGGCTGACTCTGTAGGGGCTAATACAGCTGGTGAGTCTAAGTTAAAACCAATGGTCATTTACTGTTCTGAAAAACTAGGGCCCTTGAAAATGTGGCTAAAACTACTCTGCCGGTGCCCTATAAGTGGAACAACAAAGCCTGGATGACAGCACATCTGTTTACAGCATGGTGTACTTAATATTTTAAGCCCACTGTTGAGACCTACTGCTCAGAGGAAAAAAAAAAAAAGATTCCTTTCAAAATATTACTGCTCATTGACAATGCATCTCATCACCCAAGAGCTCTGATGGAGATGTCCAAGGAGATGAATGTTGTTTTCATGCTTGCTAACAACAACATCCATCCTGCAGCCCATGGACCAAGGAGTAATTTCTACTTTCAAGCCTTTATTTATTTGTATTGGCTTTAAGAAACACATTTTGTAAAGCTTTGGCTGCACAGATGGTGATTCCTCTGATGAATCTTGGCAAAGTAAATTGAAAACCTTCTGAAAAGGATTCACCATTCTAGATGCCATTAAGAAAACTCATGATTCGGTTGGGTGCGGTGGCTCACATCTATAATCCCAGCACTTTGGGAGGCTGAGGTGGATGGATCACCTGAGGTCAGGAGTTCAAGACCAGCCTGGCCAATATAGTGAAACTCCACCTCTACTAAAAATACAAAAATCTAGCCAGGCGTGGTGGCAGGCGCCTGTAATCCCAGCTACTTGGGAGGCTGAGGCAGGAGAATCTCTTGAACCCGGGCAGCGGAGGTTGCAGTGAGCCAAGATCGTGCCATTCCACTCCAGTCTGGGCAACAAGAGTGAAGCTCCATCTCAAAAAACAAAAAAGAAAGAAAGAAAGAAAAAAAAAAAGAAAATTTGTGATTCATGAGAGGAGGTCATAATATCAACATTAACAGGAGCTTGGAAGTAATTTCAACCCTCATAAATAACATTAAGGAGTTCAAAACTTCAGAGGGGGAAGTAACTACAGATGTGGTGAAAACAGTAAAAGAACTAGAAATAGAAGTGGAGCCTGAAGATGTGACTGAATCACTCCAATCTCAGGATAAAACCTGAAAAGATGACGAGTCACTTCTTATGAATGACAAAGAAAGTGGCTTCTTGAGATGGACTCTACTCCTGGTGAAGATGCTATGAGGATTGCTAAAATGACAACAAAGGATTTAGGATATTTCATCAACTTACTTGATACAGCAGCAGCAGGGTTTGATAAGACTGACTTCAATTATGAAAAAAGTTCTACTGTGGGTAAAATACTATCATGCAGCTACAGAAAAATCTTTAATGAAAGGAAGAGTGAGTTGATGTGGCAAACTTCACTGCTGTCTTACTTTAAGAAATTACCACCACACCTTTAGCAACCACCACCCTGATTAGTCAGTAGCCATCAACATCAACGAAAGGCCCTCCAACAGCAAAGATTATGACTTGCTGAAGGCTCAGGTGATAGTTAGCATTTTTTAGCAATAAAGTATTTTAAAATTAAGATATGTATATGTTTCAGATATAATGCTACTGTACACTTAACAGACTACAGTATAGTGTAAACATAACTGGTTTTTTTTTTGTTTTTTTTTTTTGAAATGGAGTCTCGCTCTGTCGCCCAGGCTGGAGTGCAGAGGCGGGATCTCGGCTCACTGCAAGCTCCGCCTCCCGGGTTCACGCCATTCTCCTGCCTCAGCCTCCCAAGTAGCTGGGACTACAGGCGCCCCCCACCACGTCTGGCTAATTTTTTTATTTTTAGTAGAGACGGGGTTTCACCATGTTAGCCAGGATGGTCTCGATCTCCTGATCTCATGATCCACCGGCTTTGGCCTCCCAAAGTGCTGGGATTACAGGCATGAGCCACCATGCCCGGTGTAAACATAACTTTTATACGCACTGGGAAACCAAAAAATTTGTATGACTTGCTTTATTGAGATATTCACTGTATTGCAGTGGTCTGGAACTGAACCTATAATATCTGTAAGGTGTGCTTGAATGTCTAGGAATGGAATTGCTGGATCATATCATAACTATGTTTTTCAGAGGGATTATTTTCTTTTGTTTTTTCTTTTGTTTTTTTCTTCTGTTTTTTGAGATCGGGTCTTTCTCTGCCAACCAGGCTGGAGTGCAGTAGCACAATCTCAGCTTATTGTAACCTCGACCTCCTGGGCTCAAGCAATCCTCCTGCCTCAGCCTCTCCAGTAGCTGAGACTACAAGCTTACACCACTGTGCCCAGCTAATTTTCATCTTTTTGGTAGAGACAGGGTTTCGCCATGTTGCCCAGGCTGGTCTTGAACCCCTGGTCTTCAGTAATCCTTCCACCTTGGCCTCCCGAAGTACTGGGATCGTAGGCATGAGCCACCACGCCTGGACTCTCATTTGGGGGGTTTTAGAAGGGATTATTTTCTTTTTTTTTTTTCTTTTTGAGACAGTCTCACTCTGTTGCCCAGGCTGGAGTGCAGTGGCACGATCTCAGCTTACTGCAAGCTCTGCCTCCTGGGTTCACGCCACTCTCCTGCCTCAGCCTCCCTAGTAGCTGGAACTACAGGCGCCCGCCACCACGCCTGGCTAATTTTTTTATTTTTAGTAGAGACGGGGTTTCACCATGTTAGCCAGGATGGTCTTGATCACCTGACCTCGTGATCCGCCCTCCTCGGCCTCCCAAAGTGCTGGGATTACAGGCGTGAGCCACTGCGCCCGACCCACTGGAAGGGATTATTTTCAAAAGTAGCTATATCATTTTACATTCCCACCAGCAGTACATGAGGGTTTCAATTTCTCCATGTCCTTACCAACACTTGTTATTACCTTTCTTTTTGAGTATAGCCATCCTAGTGAACATAAAGTGGTATTTCATCGTGGTTTTGATTTATATTTCCCTGATGGCTAATGATTTAGTGCATCTTTTAATGTGCTTCCCGGCCATTTGTATATCTTCTGTGGAAAAAACATCCGCTGAAGTTCTTTGCCTGTTTTAAAATTGGGTTGTCTTTTGTTGCTGAGTTCTAAGATTTATCACATATTCCTTATATATTCTACACTTTCTTCACACATGATTTACAAATATTTTCTCCCATCCCATGGGTTGTCTTTTCATTTTCTCGATTGTATCTTGGAAGCACAAGTTTTAAATTTTGTTAAAGTCTACTTTATGTTTTTTTCTTTGATTCCACATAAGAATTTGATTCAAGGGGTCGATGGACCAGTCCGTTGAAATTCTCCAAGGGTTTGTTAAAGATGATATGGAAATGATACTTATAAAATTGAGTTGCATAAAGTTGTTCATCATATTACCTTCTTTTTTTTTTAAGTCTCTGCTGGATCTCTAGTTATGTCTCTTTTTCATTCCTAATGTTATTTATGTGTGCCTCCTCTTTTTCTTGACCAATCTTTCCAGATATTTATTGTATTAGTCCTTCCAAACAATCAACTTTTGTCTTGGGTTGATCTTCTCTGCTGAATATTTGTTTTCTGGCTCATTGACTTCTGTTCTTATTTGAATCTCTCCTTCCCTGCCCCCATCTCCTTTTCTGGCTTATTGTATTAATTTTTTTCCTAACTTCTTAAATTAGATACTTAGCTCATTAATTTTCAGCCTTTCTCATGGTTCTGGTATTCTGTGAAACACACTCCTCTCTTTAGCATCCCATCTTTCTTCCATGAATTAATCACCCCTTGGCAGAAGGATGAGGAGAAATGGAGGCAGGCGTGAAGCTGGGTCTCCTGCCCATTTCTGTAGGAAGCCGCCTATGGAAATGCTCTTCCACGGAGCTGAGAGCTCGCGGGGGTGATGTTGGCATATCCCACAGCCAAACCAAGCCATTCGGGGTCATATTTCATGACGGGAGGTGGCACCCCATGTCAGTGAGTCGCTGTGGCCTCGCCATCCTTTCCTTGCAGACTGATTTCTATTTCAGCAAATCCCCTTTGCCAGGCCAAAAGGCAATGAGGCAGATGCTCATGTACAGACGGGAGTGAGCCAAAGCAATAAACTCAGCCCCAGCTGTCGGCTCAAACTGCTCCAGCTTCAGGCTAGGAATCATTCTGGCCTCTTCTCTGCTTTTAATCCTATTCCCAGTTAATTCCATCCCTGGCAGCACTTAGTAGTGAACCCCAAAACCACCATCCTAGAGTGTGAGCATGGGAAGGAACTGAGAGCCCAACTTCCCCTGTGTACCAAGGAGGAGTCTGAGGTTGGGGTCATAATCCATTCAAGTTCATGACACATTGCATTTTTTTCTGGTATCCGTACAAAATAACCTAGCTTTGTGTATAAGGCACTCTGCTCTGAATGCTACTTTTCGCATACTGTGTTGTGACCCCTGCTTTTACTCTGTGCTAATTTGCCTTATGTACTTTTGCACGTGTTAATATTTAAGAGGTTGAATGACTTTGTCGCTTAATCTGTCAAAGATTGAGTTACGTGTTAAAGACTTCCACTAATATATTTTTGCCCCAAGCAGGCAAAAAGAAAAACAAAAATATAGAGTATCTGAAGAATATAATCACAATTAGATTGAGTCAATACATATAAACATTGTGCCCTACAAACAGGATTCCTCTTCAATTCCTGCCGAA
>NW_012101310.1:470396-471864 GCF_000951045.1 Mandrillus leucophaeus | reverse complement strand
AAAAAAATTAAGAGAATTAGAAGATGATGCCGGGTGCAGTGGTTCACGCCTGTAATCCCAACACTTTGGGAGGCCGAGGCAGGTGGATCACCTGAGGTTGGGAGTTTGAGACCAGCCTGACCAACATGGTGAAACCCTGTCTCTACTAAATATACAAAATTAGCCAGGCGTGGTGACACATGCCTGTAATCCCAGCTACTCGGGAGGCTGAGGCAGGAGAATTGCTTGAGCCCGGGAGGCAGAGGTTGTGGTGAGCCAAGATAGCGCCATTGTGCTACCTCCAGCCTAGGCAACAAGAGGGAAACTCCGTCTCAACAACAACAACAACAACAACAAAAAAAGAGAGATGGAGAGAGAATTAGAAGATGATAGGAAGGCATGAAAAAATAAGCAGCAGTCTGGAATAGCAGATAAAAGAACCCACTTTGAAAGCTGACAGATCCTTTTTAATTCCAGCCCTGGGTTTTGCAGCTCTGTGACTCTGGGCTAAATTTCTTAACTACTCAACTATATGTAAAATGGGAATAATTTTGCTCAATTCACAGTGTGGTAGATTTTTTAAATTAGAAAGTGCGTCCAAAGTATTTAGCATAGGGTCTAGCACACAGTGAGTGTTCATTAAATGTGATCAAAAGTTATCATTATAACTTTCACAAATGTACAAAAAGCAAACAAACCTAGGCAATGAGAGAGTGAGGAAAAAATGTTTGCTAATAGAAATTAGAAAGGTGATATAGCCATATATCAACATTAAAAAATATTTTAGTGATTATTATATACAATGCTATGCTTGAAAAAGGAAAATCTGGGTAAATGAGTTTTTTAAAAAACAAATTACCAGGCCGGGCGCACTGGCTCACGCCTGTAATCCCAGCACTTTAGGAGGGCGAGGCGGGCAGATTACGAGGTCAGGAGATCGAGACCATCCTGGCTAACATGGTGAAACTCCGTCTCTACTAAAAATAGAAAAAATTAGCCAGCCGTGGTGGCGGGTACCTGCAGTCCCTGCTACTCGAGAGGCTGAGACAGGAGAATCGCTTGAACCCAGGAGGCAGAGGTTGCAGTGAGCTGAGATCACGCCACTGTACTCCAGTACTCCAGCCTGGGCAACAGAGCGAGACTCCATCTCCCAAAAAAAAAAAATAATAATAACCAGATTTGGCTCAAAAAAATTGCCAGATTTGGCTCAAAAAACAGTTGAAAAATTTCTGAATAAACACATAAGTATGGAGGAAATCAAAATGGTTGTCAAATAACTACTTTCAAAAATGACACAGGGCCCAGGTGGGCTAACTCTAGCAAACCTTCAAGGACCAGTTATTTCTCATTTACTTAAACTATTCCAGAGCATAAAATAGAATGGAAACTTCCCACTTCATTTTATAAGGTTAAAACAGCCTTAATACAAAAGGCAATATAAAGTGAGAAAAGTTCAGATAAATCTCACTTTTTTTTTTTTTTTTTTTTT
>NW_012101310.1:463147-466131 GCF_000951045.1 Mandrillus leucophaeus | reverse complement strand
AGAGCCAAAAAATGGACACAACTCAAATGTCCATCAACTGATGAATGAATCAAAATTTGATACGTTTACATAATGGAATTCAGCCACTAAAAGGAAATGAAGTACTGATATAACATGGATGAACCACGAAAACATTATGCTAATTGAAAGACGTCAGTCACAAAAGGCCATATATTACAGGATTCTATGTATATGAAATGTCCAGAATAGGCAAATCTGTAAAGATCAAAAGCCTACTTAGGCTGTGGGTGCAGATCAGGGTGAGGGATGGGAAGTGACTGCTAATTGGTAGAAAGCTCCTTTTGGGGATGACAGAAATGTTCTAGGATTAATTTTAGTTATGGTTGTACCATCGATGAACATACTAAAAACCACTTTCCATGGGTGAATTGTATGGCATGTGAATTGTATCTCAGAAATCAATTAAAGAAATTCATTACATTAATAGTCAAGGTAGAAAAATGATATGATCATTTTGATTAATATCTAAATGATTAACATTCCACATATTCTTGAATTATTTTTTAAAAAAGAGCATACTTTGGGAGGCTCAGGCAGGAGGATCACTTGGACCTAGGCGTTTAAGATCAGCCTGGGCAACATAGCAAGACCTTGTCTCTACAAAAATTTCTTTAAAAAATTAGCTGGGGCTGGGCACAGTGGCTCACGCCTGTAATCCTAGCACTTTGGGAGGCTAAGGCGGGCAGATCATGAGGTCAGAAGATCGAGACCATCCTGGCTAACACGGTGAAACCCCATCTCTACTAAAAATACAGAAAATTAGGCAGGCGTGGTGGCGGGCGCCTGTGGTCCCAGCCACTCGGGAGGCTGAGGCAGGAGAATGGCATGAACCCGGGAGGGAGAGCTTGCAGTGAGCCAAGATCGCGCCACTGCACTCCAGGCTGGGTGACAGAGTGAGACTCTGTCTCAAAAAATAAAAATAAAAATAAAAATAAATAAAAAATTAGCTGGGCATGGTGCACACCCATAGTCCCAGCTACTCAAGAGTCTGAGGTAGGAGGATTACTTTAGCCCAGGAGGTTGAGGCTGCAATGAGCTATGATTGATCATGCTACTGCACTCCAGCCTGGGCAACCAATCAAGATCCTATCTCTCCAAAAAAAAAAAAACAAAAACAAAAAGTAAGAAAGAGCAACCCTCGCAATAAATCAGGAATAGAGGTCTCTCCATTGAGTACAATAAAGAACATCCATATGAAACTAGCAACAAACAACATATTTAACAATGAAACTCTAGAAATGTGCTCACTTAAATCAGTAGCAATACAAGAGTACATCTTACCATTATTATATATATGATTACTTTGAAGTTCTATCCAATGCAGTAAGACAAGAAAAATAGATAGTACAAGTATTGGAAAAGAAGGGCTAAAATATTCATATATACAGGTGAAGTCAAGAGAAACTGAAACAATGTGAGAACGAATCTAAAAAGAGTTCAGTAAAGCTGAAGGTTGCAAAATACTTACATAAAAATGTATATATAGTGCTTAACTTTTCTATACATTGTAATACCCACTTAGAAAATAAAATGAGAAGGAAAAAATTCCTTTCATAATAGTAATCAAAATTATAAATATATAGAAGTAAACTGTTCTGAAAAAATGTGTGATGCTAATATAAAGAAATTTATAAACCTTACTGAATAGCATAAAAGAAGACATAAAGAAATGTAGATGTTCTATACTTCCAAATTGTAAGACTTAAAATTGGAAGGGTATCTACCACACATCTATTGGAATGGCTAAAATTTATAAAAGATCGGCCACATCAAATGCTGATGAGGAAGTCGACTAGAGAAACTAGAACTCTCATACACTGCTGATATAAATGTAAAGTGGTACAACCATTTTGGAAAACAGTTTGACAGTTTATTAAAAAGTTAGACCTACACCTACTGTATCATCCAGTCAATCCACTCTTAGGTATTTACCCAAGACAGATGAAAGTGTATGTCTATGCAAAGACTTCTAAAAGAACATTCATAGATGCTTTATCTGTAATAGCCAAAAACTAGAAACAAGCTAAATGTCCATCAGCAGGTGAATGGACAAATTGTGGTATAGCCATACAATGAATACTCCCCAGAAATAAAAAGGATTGAACTATTAATGCACTTAACATGATGGATGAATAAATAACCCAACTAAGCATGGAAGGTGAAAGAAACCAGACCATACATACTGTATGATTCCATTTATACAAAACTCTAGAAAGGGCAAACAGATATATAATGACAGAAGGCACCATGATGGAAGGGGCAGGAGGGATTACCAAGAAACAGTAGGAAACATTTTGGGCTGATGGATATGTTATTTATCTTTATTGTGGTGATGGTTTCATAGGTGTATACACAAGTCAAACTTATCAAATTCTACTTTTTATATATGTGCAATTTATTGAACCACAATTATATCTCAATAAATCTTAAAAAAAAAATAATCTGGAAGAATCAAAGAGAAACACATATGTATAATTCATGATTTTGACCAGACTTAAAACCTATTTTTTTGATATCCTAAAAGCCCTAATGGGTACATTTAAATAATTGAATCACTACATACAACAGATATGTTGATACAGTTACAATGTTTTCAACTATCACCAAGTTCATTTTAATAACATTGTTGTCAAATTACTAATGGCATTTGTATTGAAACTTGACAAACTCATCTAAGGCAATAAATAAATATATAAACAAACAAGCAAGCAAGAATAGCAATGAGAATAAGTGAAAATGAACAGATGAATAATGAGTGAATACTGAACCTACCAGATACTGAAATATCCAAATAGATAGGAAGTGGCAGGAAAACAGATTTGTGAAACAAAATGGAAAAATCCAGAGAACAGATCCAAGTTTACATAATACTTAAGCATTTAATAAATATGGCATCTCAAATCAGTGACAAAAAATGATATTTCTCAATAGTTGTCACTGAATAACTGGCTAAATATTTGATG
>NW_012101310.1:458889-463097 GCF_000951045.1 Mandrillus leucophaeus | reverse complement strand
GCACTTAACATGATGGATGAATAAATAACCCAACTAAGCATGGAAGGTGAAAGAAACCAGACCATACATACTGTATGATTCCATTTATACAAAACTCTAGAAAGGGCAAACAGATATATAATGACAGAAGGCACCATGATGGAAGGGGCAGGAGGGATTACCAAGAAACAGTAGGAAACATTTTGGGCTGATGGATATGTTATTTATCTTTATTGTGGTGATGGTTTCATAGGTGTATACACAAGTCAAACTTATCAAATTCTACTTTTTATATATGTGCAATTTATTGAACCACAATTATATCTCAATAAATCTTAAAAAAAAAATAATCTGGAAGAATCAAAGAGAAACACATATGTATAATTCATGATTTTGACCAGACTTAAAACCTATTTTTTTGATATCCTAAAAGCCCTAATGGGTACATTTAAATAATTGAATCACTACATAAAACAGATATGTTGATACAGTTACAATGTTTTCAACTATCACCAAGTTCATTTTAATAACATTGTTGTCAAATTACTAATGGCATTTGTATTGAAACTTGACAAACTCATCTAAGGCAATAAATAAATATATAAACAAACAAGCAAGCAAGAATAGCAATGAGAATAAGTGAAAATGAACAGATGAATAATGAGTGAATACTGAACCTACCAGATACTGAAATATCCAAATAGATAGGAAGTGGCAGGAAAACAGATTTGTGAAACAAAATGGAAAAATCCAGAGAACAGATCCAAGTTTACATAATACTTAAGCATTTAATAAATATGGCATCTCAAATCAGTGACAAAAAATGATATTTCTCAATAGTTGTCACTGAATAACTGGCTAAATATTTGATGGAAAAAAACGGATATCCTTACCTCACACCATATGTCACGATTAATTCCAGATGTGTGAAAGATTAAAATATATGACTTTGAGTTCTGGCAAGAAGGTGGACTGAGGTAATGCAGAACCCCTACCACTGCAAGCATCTAGAAATACTAGATGAAATGTAAGTTTAAAAAATATTTAATGAATAGCAGATCTCATAAGAAATAAAAGGAAATCCCCAGGTGCTAGAGGAAAGAAAAATCTGAAAGCCAAAGTGTTAGAGAAACCCTGAGACCCCAGTGATCATGAGGTGTGTGGGAGGAGGGAGGGAACAGCAGAGAGGATAGAGAAAGGGGAAAGAGAGACTGATTATTAGACCTGGAAACAGGCTTTAATGCCCTGAGCTTAGGTTTTAGCACCCACACACAGACTAGAGATGAGGCCTCAGGCCTTACAAGCCCAGGAGTTGCAAATGGGACCCCTGCTTTCTTTATCAAATATTTAATGAGCACCTACTTATGCCAGGCCCCCTGTGAACAAAAGAGAATTCCTGGTCTTATGTACCTTAACATTCCAACAAGTGATAGAAAGGAACAAATGGGAGGAGGGGAAAACAGTTAATAACATAATAAATAAGTAAATTAAATAGTGTGTTAGGTGGTATGAGTGTTATGGGGAAAAGTAGTTAGTAGGGGAGGATAAGGGTGATCTCAGGGGTGTGTGTGTGCGTGACAGAGAGAGAGAGAGGAAAGAGAAAGAGAGAGAGACAGAGAGAGAGTCAGATAGACACAAATAGGGGAAAGGTTTGCATTATAATTAGAATACTCTGGGTAAGCCTCACTGAAATGATATTTGACGAACCTATGGAGGTTCGTCATATTTTTGAAGGAACCTATGGAGTCATCTATTTGCATATCTGGCCTATCTCAAGCCCAGAGTCAGCTGCTATACCAGGGCTACAAGATGTGTACCCACTAACAGCAAAGAGGCCTGGGCGCTGGAACAGAGTGAGTGAGCAGGAAAGTGCTAGGAGATGAGAATAGAGAGGAAGCAGGGGCCAGACCACACAGGGCTTTGCAACCATTGTAAGTGTTCTGGGTGTTCCTCTGGGTGAACAGGGAACTAATACACAGGCAGTTACCTCTGGTTGCTGTGTTAAGAAGAGACCAGGGAGGTTGAGGGACAAAGATAAAGGAAGGGAGACCAGTCAGGAAACTGCAGGTGTAATTGCAGTGGCAAAAAAACCTGGACCTTCCAAATGCCCCCTGGGTCAAAAGGGGACGAAGAATCTTTGTCCATCAGGCTAAGGTGACAGCAAAAGTTTGTCTCTACCCAGAGCTCTGGGTAAAGGGAGAAAAAGCCCTCAGTGAGGGAGAAAAATAAACCCCAGGCCTGGGAAGGTTTAAAGGCCAAGTACATACTCCTCATTTGATATAATAATGTTCAAGATGATTAATTAATGGAAAATTTGGTCCTAGTCCAGTGATACCTCTAGAATGTCTGGCAGAATTAATGCAAAATCATATGGATAGGGGCATTTCCATAACTAACAGCAGTGGGATTTCCACGAAATCCCAAATAAAGATAAGCTCACAGTCAGAAAGTACAAAACACATAAGGAAATCATTCACCATGAGCAAAGGTCAGCAGACAAAACAAGCGAGAAGATCAGTATCCCCAAGAAGTTGAGATCATCCATCAAACTAACAAAGACTACAGGATAAGTTATGTTTAAGACTATTTACAAGGAAATAAGGCTGAGCAAAAGAAACCAGATATTGAAGAGAACATACAGTATGATTTCAATTATATAAAGTTCAAAAATAGGCAAATTAAATCCATTGTGTTAGAAGTCAAATGGTGGTTACCCTGGGGGCTTGGTGGTTGGGAGGAGCCTTCTGGAAATATTGTATTTCTTCATGTTAGTGCTAGACACAGAGGTGAGCTCACTTTGTGAAAATTCATACACCTGAACATTCATGATTTAAAGAGAGAAGACCAGCTAGCCAACACACTGGAAGGAAAAGAAGGGATAGTCCCATGTCGCCACCCCTGCAAGTGGAAGAGCTGGAGAGTGGGAGGTGGGGAAATTGTCAGTAGGGTTGGAGGGTAGGTCCAAGTGAGGTCCCCCAGTTAGAGCCTGAGCAGTCTTTTGAGGGAACCCCAGTGGAGGGGTAGGGTTGGAAAATGTATAATTCAAGTTACAGAGTTGTTTCTGGTTCAGCAGGGAATGGGGTTAGGTGGTTAAGGAAAGACTGAAGAAGTCCTCAGGAAAGCAGTATATTCCACTTGATCTATAGAATATCATTACGTGACCTTTGTAACCCAACCCCTCATTTTACAGGAGAGAACTGAGGCCCAGAGAAGTAAAGAGACTTGTACAAAGTCATCTTTGCTTCCCAGTATTATTAGTTTTCCTGACAGGGAGTATGTAGATTAAAGATAAGTGGCAGGCCAAGCAGGTGACTCATGCCTGTAATCTAAGCACTCTGAGAGGCTGAGGCAGGAGGATTGCTTGAGCCCAGGAGTTCAAGGCTGCAGTGAGATGTGATCACACCACTGTACTCTAACCTGGATGACAGAGCGAGACCCTGTCTCTACAAAAAAAAAAAAAAAAAAAGATAAGAGACGACCTGGCCCAGTGGTGAAAAGCAAGCTTCCAGAGCTGCACTGCCTGGATTCTAATTACAGTTCTGCCATCTGCTAGCTGTGTGACCTCAGGCACCTTACCTAACCTCCATGTGACTCAGTTTCTTTGCCTGTAAAACTGTATACAGATATAAATTTGTACAACCACTTTCCACTAAATAGAGAGTTTAACCACTGTCTATCAAAGCTGAACAGGTCAGCTATGGTGGCTCACACCTGTAATCCCAACACTCGGGGAGTCTGAGAGGGAAGGATCCCTTGAGCCCAAGAATTCAAGACCAGCCTGGGTAACATAGCGAGACCCCCGTCTCTACAAATAGTTTTTTTCTTTTTTGAGACAGAGTCTTGCTCTATTGCTCAGGCTGGAGTGGAGTGGCACCATCTTGGCTCACTGCAAACTCCGCCTCCCAGGTTCAAGCAATTCTCATGCCTCAGCCTCCCAAGTAGCTGGAATTATAGGTGCACGGCACCATACCCGGCTAATTTTTGTATTTTTAGTAGAGATGGGGTTTCAACATGTTGGCCAGGCTGGTCTTGAACTCCTGACCTCAGTGATCCGCCTGTCTCAGCCTCCCAAAGTCCTGGAATTACAGGCATGATCCACCATGCCCAACCCTCTACAAATAATGTTTTAAAAATAGCCAAGTGTGGTGATGTGCACCTGTGATCCCAACTACCCAGGAGGCTGAAGCAGGAGGATCGCCTGAGCTCAGGAAGCTGGATGACAGGAGGCT
>NW_012101310.1:451897-453069 GCF_000951045.1 Mandrillus leucophaeus | reverse complement strand
CACACCCAGTAGAAGTGCATTCAGATGTGCATCAAAAGACATGGACAAGTATGGTCACAGCAGTGCTACTGTTAATAGCCAAAACCTGGGAACAGCCCAAATGCCTGCCATAAGTGCAGTGGAGAAATGCCCTGTGATACATTTATATCACACAATACAGGCCAGCAATGGAAGCTAAGAAACTACTACTACACATGGATGAAGACCACAAATGTAACATGGAGCAAAAGAAGCCAGAATATGATTCCATTTATACCAAGTTCAAAAATAATCAAAATCCATGTACGGTGGGCAGGGGGCGTGGTAACTGGATGGAAGCACAGGTCAGCTTCTGGGTTGCTGGTATGCCCTTGACGGGGGTGCTGGTTATGCAAGTGTGTACATATCATGAATAGTCTTTGCACTGGACACATAATTCATGGGATTTTCTTTACATGTGTTACACTACAATAAAGAAGTTTACTTAAGAATAACAAGGCCAGGCGCCGGTGGCTCATGCCTGCAATCCCAGCACTTTGGGAGGCCGAGGCGGGCGGATCACCTGAGGTCAGAAGTTCGAGACCAGCCTGGCCAACATGGCGAAACCCCGTCTCTACTAAAAATACAAAAATCAGCTGGGCATGGTGGTGCACGCCTGTAATCTCAGCTACTCAAGAGGCTGAGGCAGGAGAATCTCTTGAACCTGGGAGGCGGAGGTTGTAGTGAGCTGAGATCATACCACTGCACTCCAGCCTGGGTAACAGAGCAAGACTCCGTTTAAAAAAAAAAAAAAAAAAAAAAAAAAAGAATAACAAGCCCTGATAGAGCTATCATGAGGATTAAATGAGGTAATACGTATAAACAGCTTAGAACTGTGCATAAATCTCACTAATAAAGGCTATCTCACTTCGATAAAGGCTATCGAAATGTGTGCTGATAAAATCCCAAGGTGTAAGATCAGAATCCTACCTCTGGGTCTCCTTCCTGTAACCCTCCTCTGAGCCCTCTTTCAAGGCAGAACACCAGGCTCCTCACAATCCCCACCCCACCCAATCTATCAAAGTGGTCTTGAGGTGAGCCCCAGGACACCAAGGCATCAAAGGCATAGACAGTTTAAGTAACTTACCCAAATCCACACTCCTGGTGGAACTAGAATTTAAACCCAGCCAGTCTGAAGTTCTCTCACCATTGCC
>NW_012101310.1:440367-450092 GCF_000951045.1 Mandrillus leucophaeus | reverse complement strand
CCATGGTCTCTCCAATTCTTGGCATGGGAGAAAACAAAAACACTACAACAGAACAAATGCAGAAGGAAAATGTGATGTGGACTAAAATCCAATCCCTCCATGGTACAGGAGCCAAATCCAAAATGCGCTTCCTCTCAAGACCCTCGGCCCCTCCCTGCGCCCCAGACACTCAGCAAAATGCCTCACTCGGGGCACCCACCCGCGTTCAGGGTTAGTACAAGTGGACACATCTGCACCTTCTCACGTGCACAGCCTCCTCGATGGAAACATATTTCACCTGCAGGGAGGGCATCCCCTTTACATTTCTTTTCTTTTTTTTTTTTTTTTGTTTTTGAGACACTGTATCGCCCAGGCTGGAGTGCAGTGGCATGATCTCGACTCACTGCAATCTCAGCCTCCCGGGTTCAAGAGATTCTCCTGCCTCAGCCTCTGAGTAGCTAGGATTACAGGTGTGGGCCACCACGCCAGGCTAGTTTTGTTTTTGTTTTTGTATTTTTAGTAGAGATGGAGTTTCACCATGTTGGCCAGGCTGGTCTCGAACTCCCAACCTCCAATGATCTGCCTGCTTCAACCTCCCAAAGTGCTAGGATTACAGATGTGAGCCACCGCACCTGGTCTACTTTACATTTCCTTACATGCCCAGACCAAACAGAGCCACCTGAACAGTAAACGCTCCAGAAATGTCCATGTATACAAAGCACTTCTCTGTCTGCAGGTTGGAGAAGGGAAAGGGGAAGGTCTTCAGAAGGGGACCAAAAATGGCTGGCAAATAGCTTTCAGTTCATGGGCTAATTCTGCCTAAGGAGTTAGTTATATTGAGGAGTCTAATATTATAAGATCATTTCTGGACTTCGGAGGAAAGTATGCTGCAATTGATTGCCAACGTCTGCCCTGGTTTTAGAATGCGGGAGTGGTGGTGCATTTATTTGCTGGGTAGTCACCACGGCCACCCCAAGCAGAAACAGACGAAATCAGAAGCCCTGACAATGGCAATCAAGCAGGCAGGAAGTGTCCCTCACTTGGGGACTTCAAATATGGAATGCAGCACAGCATACAGGCCCTCAGGAAACTCAGAGATCTATCTCATTTCCTTATATAGGACTCAGTTATTTAAAGCCAGCCCCTTTACAGGTCCCTGTAGTCCTCCAGATTGTCTTACTTAAGTGTGGAGTCTCTGGAATGTGTGAAAATTGGACACGACAACCAATAATCTCTCTTATCTTTAGGCAGAAAAAGACACGGGAAAAATCTAGAAAATCTAGCAATAGCACCAGCCAGGAGGGGGCACGGATGGGCCCCCAACTAAAATATGACCATGTGCACAGAGAGCTGAGACCTCACGTAGGCCAGTCCTGAATCCTCCAGGGAGACAAACTTCTAGCACCTTCCTCATCAAGGCACTAGCTAAGTTGGGAAGTGAACTGGAGTGTTACTTTCTGCTTTTAAAGTTCTCACCCAACAAATTTACTTCAACCCTTTAAATAACCCAGAGGTCTACTATGTTTACAGAACCATCTTTCTTCTTTTTTTTTCTTTTCTTTTTTTTCTGAGTCTTGCTCTGTCACCCAGGCTGGAGTGC
Organism: Mandrillus leucophaeus; assembly: GCF_000951045.1. Classification (NCBI taxonomy): domain Eukaryota; kingdom Metazoa; phylum Chordata; class Mammalia; order Primates; family Cercopithecidae; genus Mandrillus; species Mandrillus leucophaeus. Next base: position 448,513 of record NW_012101310.1, on the reverse strand, counting down.
AGTGGTGCGATCTCGGCTCACTGCAACCTCTGCCTCTCAGGTTCAAGCAATTCTCCTGCCTCAGCCTCCCAAGTAGCTGGGATTACAGGCACACACCACCACGTCTGACTAATTTTTGCAGTTTTAGTAGAGAAGCGGTTCCACCACGTTGGTCAGGCTGGTCGAACTCCTGATCTCATGATCCACCCGCCTCGGCCTCCCAAAGTGCTGGGATTACAGGTGTGAGCTACTGCGCCCAACCACAGAATCATCTTTCCTCTAGGTCTTCTTCACATGCACCAGTGCACTGCACTGTGAATTCATTTCACCCTAACTGTAGTTAGTACACTAATCCCAATGACAGAAGGACAGGGGATTGCTGGGGGTGGCCCAGACACAGGCAAGGATGGAGCACAGCTTTCTATTGCTTGGCAGTACTCCTAAACCATAGGTACCCTTTTCCCCCTTGGAGGGTATCTTCCTTTGTACTCTGAGTGCCAGCAGCTGCCTCTGATAGAACTGTCCATTGTGGAAGAGGCTTGGGGCAGGAACTTAAGCTCTGGGAGAAAAAGAAACGGGTCTGATGGGAGACATTCTGCCTCTCATCAATCACACGGCCACAGTCCCTTCTCTCCATCAGAGGGGAGAACTGGCACAAAATAATGTATTTGAGACTGAATACACACCTAGCCAAGGCCTCCCAGGAGCTGGGGATGAAGAGGGAGCCATATCTCTATAGGCAAAGACTGACAATTGGAATGGGTCTCTGCCTTTTGACGTGGGGGGAAATTCACATAAATTGTGTAACTTTTTTTTTTTTTTTTTGAGACGGAATCTCGCTCTGTTGCCAGGCTAGAGTGCAGTGGGGCAATCTCAGCTCATCGCAACCTCTGAGTCCCTGGTTCAAGCGATTCTCCTGACTCAGCCTTCCCAAGTAGCTGGGATTACAGGCACGCGCCACCACACCCAGCTAATTTTTGTATTTTTAGTAGATATGGGATTTCACCATGTTGGCCAGGATGGTCTCCATCTTCTGATATCACGATCTGCCCATCTCGGCCTCCCAAAGTGTGGGATTACAGGCGTGAGCCACCGTGCCCAACCAATGATGTAACTTTTAAAAGGCAAATTAAAATCTACTTCTTACTTTACAACAGGGATCCATTTTTGGAGTAAGGAGGCAAGAATGCAATACTGAACTCACTAAGTTGTGCTACGCAAGTCAAACCTCATGAGAGCAGATAGCTTTGAGGTGAACGTCCGTGTCCAGAGGACTGGCCCAGGCAGCTCACTTTCTTTCAAGCACTATTCAGAACAACCGTCCCTCCGAGTTGGCTATAATAGGACACGGCTTTTATGTGATCAGGCTTCCAAACAAACGCTCCTGATACCCCCTGCTCTCTCTGTATGCAACAGTGTCACAGAATAAGCCAAGATGTGCCCTGCAGACTTATCCACACTTAGTCCCGTTTGTGTAAAAGCTGCCCTTTGGTGGCCAGGACATCTGTTTTTGAAAAGCTTCCGTTCCTTGTGGCAATCTGATTAATTGAAACAAAGCACATATAAAGCACCTAGGACAATGCCTGGCACTCAGTAGGAGTTTGTGGTCTGTCTTCAGGACGCAACCCCACAACCACCTTCGACGGACATTTTAAACTCCGCAGCTCCCAGGCCACCCAGACCAACACCATGCCTTCTGAGCCTGCAGAGACCACAAGGGCTTCCAGACGACAGGCAAAATGCTGTGGGCTGCTCTACAAGTATCAGGCTTAAGTCCTGAGCATTTCAAAAGCCCTCCGAGACCTCCCGTCTCCCTATAATGAAAGGCACTGCAGAAACCCAAGGTATGATTAACACTTCTGAAAGGATGAAAAAAAAAAATCCTGGCTCACAAAATATCCGTATTTGTGCATCCGTAGATAAGGCTGTTTTATAATCCAGTTCCCCAGAGAGTCATTTATTTTGGTAAAGGCGGTGTGCATCACAGACACGGTAGAAGCCATCAAGATAACAGGAGCAACAATCCAGTGGACTTTTGAAGTGTAAACATAAAAGTCTATTAAGAATACAATGTTGGTTTAATCCCAAGACAAAAAATTTACTTAATGAAAAGCACAACTCATCTCAAGAAGGAAATATCGATAGCAGCTGTGAGCAGAAAATGAGGGGATTCCTTCCCGGGAACATCTGAATTTCAACCCACTGCCTTTCCAATATTTACTCTGGACATAAAGTCTCAAATACTTTTCCGAGGATCTCATTTTTCTACAGGAGGAGGAGGACAGAGAGAAGACTGGGCAGGGCTAACAGAAAGCGCGGCAGAGCCTGGAAACACGCAGACCCACCCCAGAAGGTTTCCCTGACAAACCTGTCTCCCCGCTCTGGGTGGACCAGGGAGCGGCCGCCTTGCCTGGAGGTCCCCGGTCACCAGGTGCTAATGAGGACCCCAGCAGAGAACCTCACTCACGACAGCCCTGTGCCACTGACTCATGTCAACTGTACCTAGCAGCACCACACCAGTGGCCGGGACACACCATCCCCCATCCATCCACCTCCTCTCTTTGGCAACAATACTTTTAGCCACTTCCTGGATTTTTTCAATACATTCTGGTGAAGCAAAGGGATGGTGAACACTAGGGTGAAAAGAGAAGGCCTTTTTTTTTTTTTTTTGCAGACAGAGTCTCACCAGGGCTGGAGTGCAGTGGCGCGATCTCAGCTCACTGCAACCTCCGCCTCCTAGGTTCAAGCGATTCTCCTGCCTCAGCCTCCCTAGTTGCTAGGATTACAGGCACCCGCCACTACGCCCAGCTAATTTTTTGTATTTTTAGTAGAGACCGGGTTTCACCATGTTGGCCAGGCTGGCCAGCTTCACCACCTTTGAGGGAGATCACAGGCCCTGAAATCAAGAAAGACTAGGCCATCAGCAACACCTGTGGATGTCAAGAACCCCCAGGAAAGTATCTAAACCCTCTTATTTCATAGTCCCAGCTCCCAGCTCCCAGCTCCCAGCAGGCCTGATGGCTAAAAGAAAACTTCTTATATACAACTTCATGTTAAGTAGGTATGAATATAATATAACAAAATGTAATAAATATAATGTGATGTAAAATATATAATGCAACACAACTAGGGAACCATGCCCAGTTCTAGCAAGAAGTAATCGGTGTGCCAGCTCTTCTCCTACACATGGATGTATCGCTGCCATTCATTCATTCATCCATTCTTCCATCCACCCATCCATTCATTCTATGGCAAAGCAGCACAGTGGATGCAACAAAACAAAGCACAAACGTCAGGCTGGAGTCCCAGCTCCACCATCCAGTAGCTATGTGACTCTGGGTAAACCCTCTAAGGTCTCTAGGCCATGGTTTCCTCATCTCTAAAAGAAATACAATCACAGTCCCTATAATTAGTAGAGTCACAGTGATTAAATGTCTAAATTAATGTGAGTGCTTGGCAAAGAGTAAGTCCTCCAAGGTTAATCATAATGACAATAATCATAATAATTACTATAACTATTGAAGACATTCACTCATCTATAGCTATGTGCCAGGCTCTGGACTAAGCAGCAAATAATTTTAGCCTTCTGATTTTTGCAAGAATCTTTAGTGGGGCATCGGATTTCTCACAGCAACACCTCCAATATAACCTCCCTCTCTTGCCAGGGATGAATGAGGGTGGACGGAAGCACCAGAGCTATTGACAGCATGAGGACATGCCCCCGACCCCCAACCCAAAGCTATGTTTAAACAATTACGAGCATTATGTTGCGGGTACCTACGACTATAAGAGGCCAACCCAGCACGGTGCTTGTCTTGCAGAGACATCTTTTACGTGGGTTTTGGGTTACAGCTGGGCAATGCAACGCCATAGAGTGAGTCGCAAAACAAGTTTTCATAAGCTCGACCTGTCACAAGCCAGGCACGGGCTCATGCTGACAACTCCACAGTAAGATTAAACAGCATGCTTCGTCAGGCACTAAATGCTAACACAGCTCCGACGTCAGGGGCACAATGATTAAAACTGATGTCAATAATTTATGAAACACAATATGGTCTTCAGATGCTCTTTTGAAAAAAGGGGAAGGGCAGGGAGGGGGGAAAGGGGCCTAGCAACCCAGGTGGTTTAAAACTGTTCATGCATTTTGCCTTGAATGTACACACACCCCCACCATGCATGGGTACTTCTTTACACAATGAATGTGAATGCACATGTGTATAAAAGCATGTGAACACTGCCGATACATATGGGCGGAAGACAGTATTTAGTTATTCCACTGAGAGCTGTCAAGGCTGTAACGTTATACATAGTCTTGTCTTCCATATTGTTTTGAGGGTTGTTTCTTCCCCCCCTCCGGAAGAAATCCAAAATTGCATTTAAAATATAACTGGGCTTTACGAAAGTTCACATTTTATTCCATAGGGAGCTTGACTTTGAAACAACACCAAAAAGAAAACTGGACCAAAGAAAACATACAGACATGTGCATTTCTTAGTCATCTATAAGGACCATGGCCCTAGGTTGAAGGACTGTTCAGTCAAATGATAATATTGGTAAATTGGTAAATGTTAGGGGGTTTTCGTTGTGGGGGGTGGGAGGGCGCAGGGTTAACCTAGGGAAGGTTACCATTTCAATTTATTATAAATCATGTATCATTATTTTATAAAAGCAAAGACCGAATAGCACAGTAATAGGCCCACTGTTATTAAGACTGATTACGGGAATTTAAAAATATATACTTCTTGACTTTGACGTAGTTGTAAATACTCTGGGTAGCTTGGCTTTGTATGTCAACAGTGTGAAATTCACAAGAAGAGATTATGTTGGGAGGAAAATCTGAGCCTCTGATAGTCCAAAGTTACTTTTGAAGGATTTATTAATGCTTTTTCCTAGCACCGTGCCCTTTAGTATCTCAGAACACCTGTCAAATACTAATTCATTCGCATATCTCCACTACAGGGCCTTTTCATAAAATGCTCGACCTTTCATTGTAAATCACCCCTAAATTGTCCTTGCTGTCTTTCTCTTTTACAGAATGATGGAAAAATCACTAAGACTTCAATTAAGACTTTATGGGAACTTCAATCTGATGTTCCCAGCTACATCTACAAGGTATCAGAACATCTATTCAAAAAGGAAACTATAAATAACTTTAACATAGTTCAATTGGCTTTGCTTTTATGAGATGACTGAATAATTGGCAAGATTTAAAGATACTTTAACTGCTGGGACTTAAAATAACTTCAGTAAAACCCAGAAAAATATTGTTAGCCAATCATTTGTCATGTAGATTATGTACTTATTAAGCCTAATTAAACTTTTTGAACAAAAACGGTTACTAATTACATTAGTTAATATGTTGATTGCTCAATTTAGCCAATAAAAAGAAAAAAGGTCAATCCAATTTGTGTGCATAGTTAGTGTTTTGGTCAAGAGACAAAATCCTAAACTGTAGAGATTATTTCAAGGGCATGACCATCATGATAACAAACGCAGGTTACGTGTCCACATCCAAAGTGACAGCAAGACCTGGGGGTGGATGGTGAATCTGAACAATACCAACGCTAAGACAAATCTTCAAGCCAGTGAAATTTCACCACCACATCAAGCTTATTCGCCTAAATGTATTCACTTGCGTTTGTCCAATTAGACCCTGCTGGTGACAAGACAAAGTTATCTTTCATATGCACATACAAACTAAAACTGATAGCAAAACCCTGGGAATCCCTTTAAATGTCAATAAAGGGCTTTTACGCACAAAGGGAAGAAAAGAAAAGAGGAAGGAGGGGGAAAAGAAGAGATGGGAAAAACCAACATTTCTGAAGGAATTGAGCAGATCAAAGGAATTTTATTCTAGAAGACCACTAAGTCGGAGTGTAACTACTCTCCTCTCTCTCTCTGTGAAATCTTGAAAAGTGTCTTCAGACTAGTTCTGATCCTTAAAAGAAAGAGGACACACAATTAGGTCTGCAAGAGCAGAACACGAGTGTAAAAATGGAGGCCTCCCGTGCAACAGGAGGCGGGAGGCCCAGCGTCTTCAGACCAGGACGTCTGACTGGGCCTCTGCGGCGACCCGGCCCTCCAAGACATGTTTTCCATTCCCTTGCTCAAAACTCTGCATCCACAGTCATGAGGTACAAACTATTCGACAACAACATGACACAATTAATCAGAACCAGATCTCAAAACGTGTGTTTGTGGGGACCAGCAAACTTTGAAATGTGCCTCAGAGGGCAAAGCAATGGAAGAGCCTCACACTGGCTGTTTGAGATGGGGAGAGGGAGAGGAAAAATCTGTACGTTCATAAAGGATGCACACCAAATGGGACACTTACAGACTAAACAATTTTCACTGAAATAAATGTGGGATTTAGAGCTTTGCTTCCCATACTGAAAAAAGTAAGGTGTAGTCTTGCTATCTCCCCTCACCCTTTTTCTTTCCTTTTTTTCTTTCTTCCTTTTTTTTTTTTTTTTTTTTTCTGGGGAGAAACTGATTCCTGAGAGCTTCTGCAGCAGCGAAGTTGTCCAATTCAGAAGCAGAACGTATCCTTCTTAAGCCTCATTTCTGACCCAGCCGTATTTACCCGGTTTTGTCAGATTTCTCTTTCAGGAAATGAAACCCTATTTAAAAAGTGAGAAGCTGGACCCTTAGTTAATTCAAAACTGTTTAATTTCACTAAAGCCTGAAGCTAACAAAAAAAAAAACCTGGTATACTTTTTTAGACTAAAATTGAATTCATTCAAAATAATTACTGAACGCTCCTTGGTAATCGGTAGATAGTAATTAATTGAAATCACATCACTCTTCTTTTGCTAACACAAACACGCTGTTCAAAAGAGAGACAACAAAATAGTTTCAAATCATGAAGACAAATGGAGGGCAGGAATGATACTCGTCGGGCATCGAACTGACCCCAAACCGCAAATAGTTCTTTGCCATCTCCCAAGGGATTTGTAGATGTGGAGTTGGAACTTCCCGGGAACAGAGACGGGGTCCCCAACCGCGAGCCCAGCTGCAGCCTTGGGAAAGGGGGGTGGGTGGAGGTGAATCACAGCGTCCAACCCAACGAGGGGGAAGGCAATGAATGTTTGCGTTTGGATCCAGGGTCAGCGGAGACCTGTCTGCAAATGTTCTGCCAAACCCCCTCCCGGGAACATTTCTCCTGCTGCTTCTTGGCTTCGCAGAGAGCACTGGGCCCAAATTCGGGCGTCCACCACGAGGGCCACGCGAGAGAGTGAACCTGCTTTCAGCCCTCCCGGGTCCCGGGCATCCGCGAATGCGCCTCCCCCCAGTTCCCACGACCCGCGCTCCTAAGAACCCGCCGCTGCGAGGCCCAGCACCTCCCGCCCGCGCCCCCACCCGCCGCCGGCTCCGCCGCCGCACCCCACTCACCCACGCACTCGTTGGCTTCGCGGGCCGTGGCGCGCTGCCAGGGCCGGTCGTAGTGGAAGGGCTTACAGCGGTCGCATTCCGGGCCGGCCGTGTTGTGCCTGCAGTCGCACACCAGGCTATCGTCGCGGTCGCGCACGCAGCGGGCCGCGTGGCCGTTGCACTTGCACCGGCCGCCCACCTGCAAGTCGGACACCGCGTAGAAGTACGAGTCGCGCGCCAGCTCCGAGTCGTCCTCGTTCTCATCGCCGAACGTGTGCAGGCGGCTGAAGGCCACGCGAATGTCGGTGGCCGTGACCCAGTCCTGCAGCACGGGCGAGTTGTCGAAGTCGTGCGCCGAGGGCCGCCCGTCCAGCGTGCTGAAGGCGATGAGGCCGCCCGAGAGCGGGCGCATGTCGGTGTGCGAGTCGGTGCACACGGCCTCCTGCTCATTCTGCTTGGTGATGGGCGCGCGGTGCGGCCGGTTGTACATCTTGCGGCACTGCGTGGAGTAGAACTGGAAGGGCACCCACGTGCGCCCGTAGTCCATGGACTTGTAGATGGCCATGGACTCGGGCCGCGGCGAGCAGAACTGCAGGCTCACGTAGGTCACTTCGAACTTCTTGCCGAGGGACAGTGTGAGCGTGACGTTGTGCGGGAACTGCAGGTAGTTCTCGGACTGCCAGCACGTCAGGTTGTGCGGGTTGTTGAGGTCGGTGAGGAAGGCGGGTGGGTGCGCCTTCTTGGGGTCGGACGCGTTGCAGAGGTGGCACGAGCGCAGCCGCTCCTCGCCGCGCTC